>NC_020492.1:11153046-11211927 GCF_000184155.1 Fragaria vesca subsp. vesca | reverse complement strand
TTTTTTNTTTTTTTTTTTTTTTTTTTGAGAAAGAAAGGAGCCTCTTATAATATCAATGGAAATTGAACTTCTTGTTTAGGTTCGTGATCAATGCCAAAGATCAGATAAAAAGTAAAGATCTCGGCAATAAAGCAAATGAAGCAAGTCTGTTGGATGAAACTGCTAAGTTATCAGTCTGGTACAGTATTCTTGCAAGTTGCAACTATGTTTCTAGGCTCCCACATATTTGGAGGGAACCAACAATCTAAAGAGCAAAGAATCACATACTTTTTCTGTGACACAACATCACTTGTTCTTTCACCAAAAAAATATTATTACTGTTTCTGTAATCTTAATTTTGAAAGAAGGGATGAAAAAGAAAAAGAGAACTGCTTTGTTTCCTCTACCACATTTACATTGTTTATGACTTTATGTCATAATCGATTTTAATGCATCTTTGATATAAGAGTATTTGAAGGAAAATCCCAACTCTTGCGCTTTAAGTGGTAGCACCCTTTGCCCATCCAGCACCTGAAACGACCTTAAGTTTTCTTAGCAAGATGTAATAGGAAAAGAACCTGAAGAAAAAAGAAATCAACAAATGCTCACCACTGCAGCACCTTCTCCAAGGACTGCTTTCAAGGCGAAGTCAGGCACAGGCAGCCATGAAGGCCTACCCAAGACCTTTCCCAAATGTTGACACATTTCTGCAAATCGAACAGGGTTTGGTGCAGTTCCATTGATAACTCCTGGTGTTTCGATTTAAGAAACCTAGATTAGTATGTTGTAAGGTTTGAGACACCAATATCATCACATTGTTGAGAAGTCATCATGATTATACTTGCACATCAGCACTGTCATATCCTAGGTGGAGTACTGAAGCAAACAATATAACATGTACCTCAAACACAAGTTCAGATAATGACCGTAGCTATACGAAGTGAATATAGTGTACAAAAGAAACATTAAATCACTAGCTCAAGAGTTATTACTAGAGTATTAATCTCCATGTGCTAGCAAATGTAATTTTAAATCAGAAGGGAGCATTAGCCAGAAAATCTCATTAGCTTTAACACCAATATGTGAAGTACCAATGAATCAGTAATACATAATGAAGTCATTACCTTTATAAGATGGATTAGTCAGAGCTTCATATATCAGGTTCACTATGTCATCCAGATGAATCCAGGAAAACCTATAAAAAAAAAAAAGATATCAGTTTCCATGGCAATGCCCTTCAATTGATTTAAATAACCTGTGCTGAAAATGAGTTTCTTCTTTCTTAAGCATAACCTGTGCTGAAAAAGAGTTTCTTCTTTCTTAAGCATACAGAGTACTCCAAACTAAAAAAAAAAAAAGCATACAGAGTACATTCAACCTAATACAGATACCCTCAATAGATAGTAAATATCTGAAGTAAACTTCATATACTTAATTGTTTGATAAAAATACTTAAATGCTTATAGTTTTCTTTTTAGAGTTTTCATAGACAAATCTTCACTTTCAAAATGCTACCGAAGGTGTTGGTGGCAAACAAGAAATATGCATGTCATATTGTCACATTCTCACTTTTAAATTGCCAATTTAAAGGTGATAGTAGCTTAATCCTGTGACATGTTACCCTAGAGTACCATACCATTGTTTTCCAGAGCCCAAGGGTCCACCAGCAAATACCATGAACAGAGGGATCATTTTAGCTGCAGAAACTCAAAGGTGAAAGTATGCTTGAAGCAGTTTAAGTATTATTACCTTAAAACCAACTCAAAATTCTAGATATGTACAATGACTCTTACAAGTTACAAGAGGATTAATAGTGGTACTAAGGTGCCAGAAAAGAAATGAATGTTAGAGATTGTAAAGTATAAATTTCTTTATAAAATTACAGGTGATGCAACCTAAAGAGTATTGGCCATGCATATTAATTATCATACCCATATTTAAAGTGAACTAGTTTAGTTTGTCATAATACAACTCTAGTACAGTATTACAGTACTAGGCATACCTAAAGCTCCTCCATCTTTACCAAGAACAACACCAATACGAATGAGCACTAACCGAACATCCTGGTTTACTTTGAGGGCAGTTCCTTCCCATTCTCTACAAACCTGAAAATATTGCTGGTTAGTTTATGATATAGCAGCATGTTATTAAACTGAGAATGTGTTCAGTGTCTGAAAGTTATTCTACCACTCTAACAAGAATTGGGTGAAGGAAAAAAGATATGACTATAATTTCTGGAAGGGAAACTTAGCTGATCCAAAATTTAAGAAAAAATATAGATGCAAATAAATCAGGAATCTTCAACTTAATTAGGTAATATTTAATTATTTATCACACTTGATGAGGACTGGCATAGAACATTTAGAGAAACAGAGAGAATGCAGCGGTAAAACCTTTTTTTTTTTTTTTTGTACTTACTAAGCCTAAAAAAATTTCCAGCTTGAATATAGATTGCACATATGTTCATTAAGAACTACTGCTCCTAAAATATCAAAACAACTTGATTCCTTTGTGGTTTCCTTCTCAACTAAGAGTAAAATCCTTTTCTCTTCGAATGTGGCTTCTCCTTAATTCCATCAGATCTATGAAGCAACACTTTGAAATGAAAAGCAAAGGCCTTCAAGGTAGTGAATCGATGTGGACATCTAACTCTAGTGAGGAAGTTGGTCAAAACGTGAGGCAAAAACCAAGAGATGATATTTTACGTATTCCATGGTAGAATCGATCAATTGTTGTAGCACGAGGTTAATAAGCCCAAAGTCGACCAGGAGCCGTAGTAAGAACTAAGTTTAACTTAACTGCTTTGGCTATGCTGTTGACCAAACAGATTATACATACAGCATTATCAGAGAACCAAAAGTTACAGATTACACTTAATAGAAGTCTAAATCATGTCTTAGAAGTCACAATGCCATATTTACTTTCTAAATGTTTTGGGAATCCTGATTATGTATAATAAACATTCTAGAAGCTACTCCATTTCTTACCTCAGCCAAGTAATCATTTCCTGATGGACTCTGTTCATCAAATATGCGTGTCTCACTAGTACCTGAGCATAAAAAATAAAAAACAATGAAGAAAGATATTGGGGTTCAGAATGCAAACAAGAGTTTCTTGAAATTTGTATTGACCATTTAAAGAAATGGAAAATCATCTGCCACAGAGAGGGAGAGAATGGGTATCACCTCAATTGACTAGCTATTAATACTTGCTAATCAACCTTTAACGGGGTGTAAAATCAACAGGTATCACTAAAATATATAATTTTTAGTAAAAGGAATTTCAAAAAGAACATTGCTATAATTTCTTATAAACCTTTGTGACAAGTGCAATATGACTACTCAAAATTAAACTCTGAGATGTATTGACACATGGATGATACTAAACAATTAAGGATGCTCAACTCCATAAGAATCTAATAATCTAAATCAGAAGATAAATTCCATATAGAATCTAAATGTTTTTACAACTGAATACTACTACATCAACAATATCATTAATACTACATGGAAATAATTTGTTATTAGCTTAAACAATAAGAATGAATGAACGAACCATAGTAACCAACGGCTGTTGCGCTAACCAAGACTGAAGGTCGGACTGCATCTGGTAAATCATTTATTAAATCTATGACCTTCACAATTAATTGGAAGGCCACATTTTGCATCAGTAATAATCTTTTAAAAAGGAATATTTGTATATAAGAAAGACTGGGTTGATAGCACTATGAAGAGATCAGTAGATAGCTGGTTACCTTAGAGGTGACTCTAATCCTGCTCTGCTTGATCTCTTTCTTTATCTACAGTTCAATAAGAAGTTAGTCAAAATGACTGGCTTCTAGAAGCATATTTTTAGTTCTGATATTGACAGGTCATTTGAATCACACCCATGCGGCCTTAATCCATTAGCTATTAAGATTCCATCAATTGATAAAACTAATATACAGCTACAATATTTGTAGATACACATGTTAGTTATTAAAGATAAAAGGTAAACTTACTAGTTTAATTGGTTTTATTCTTTTTTTTATATGATTTAGGAGGTTCTTTAGATTACAAAATTTCTATGCAGAACATAATAGTAACAGCCACACAAATACCGTATAGTAATGAAGCAAAAGTTATCTTGAACTTCATTTCATATTGTCACTGGCTCACTGCTTACTGTAAGAAGTACAGGTAGGATAAACCAAAAGAAAGGTAAAGGTAGCAGACCTCAGAAGTCCATCTTGTACTAATGGGCAGTCCAGCCAAATTTACAACACCTGTTGAACCTCGAATGCTATCTTTCCACTCTGGCTCCTCTGCAATCACGATTCCTGGAAAGTCCTTGACTACAAATAGCAAGGAAAAGTCCATGTGTGAAACAAAATTATTTAGAAAGAAGCTACAGGGAATACTATATATTCATATCACCACAAAAATATTAGCGACATTCAACAAAGAAACAAAGAGTAGTCTGGAAGTTAACTCTGGTGGTAATATTAATCTATGTATTTATGTAAAAGTGTAGTAAATGTAGCAGCATTCCAATTCCAATTGAGAATTGTTTGTCACTTGTCTATGATCCCCAAGCCAAACCATAAGCTATTAGTAAGCAATTCCACAATCCATATCAAGCGCAATTCAACACTAAGCACTAACCCCTAACATGTACACCCACAAAACTGAACCCAAAGAGGACACACATGAGAGCAACATAAATTAGCAGAAAACGCAGATATTCATACCAAAACCCAGTAACATAAAGAACAACCAAGCTCTGTATTGAATCTAATAGGAAACAGGACCAAAGTTGTCCTGTCAAGAATGAAGCAACAAGACATAACTTTATGGAAGGGAGACCTATTAATAGTAGCTTACTGACTATGGGTACTGGAAGGGAAACATAATCGTAACTCTTTCAGGTTTCCATATATAGCCTTTGATCAGTGATCATAAAATTCAAAAACCAATATATATGATGCAAATTGACTGAATTAGCTAGTATCCACCACACTGTGAGGGTTGGAATAAAACATTTAGATCATTCAACTGTTTGTAACAGATTTATAGAAAGAAAGAAAAAAATTAAAAAAAGGTATTCTTCCATTGCTTGTTGAAGATTCTTGGGAGGGGGAAGACCAATTCAGCATACTTCCAAACTATTAATCTCTAATGAGCAGTTATTCCGAGAGTCTGCAAGGATTCAAATAACTATAAGTAGGCATACCTTCTTACCCGGAAAAATTAACTCAGCCTTTGATCTAGACCGTGTCAAGACATGCACACTGTGATTATCTGCATTCCAATTTTGGACCAGAAGAAAGTTCACGTTAGTGCAACAGCCATAAACATGTAAATATAAGTTTCAGTTTCATAGACAAGTGACAACAGGTGTTAGGTATGACCTGCATGCAGCCTTTGCACCAATCTTCTACCGATAAACCCCGTAGCTCCTGTTACTGATACAGTCATCTGATTTGCCTATGACAACCTGCACAGAGTCAATGAAATCTCCAACAAACAAACGCCATCCCAGAAACCCCATTACCATTATTATAATTATAAACTTGTTTGACACATTACACAATTGCCTCATCCCAAATGAATAAATCGTATGCATTGCAAAATAGTGTCACAGAATCACTAAAAAGTTGTGTACTTTATGAGAAAAGATGAAGTGCATACCTTCTGGGTTTGGTCAGAGGCACACCAGACAGTGAATCTCTTAGTCTCCCACTTCTGAACACCCAAAAAAGAATCAAACTTGAAATTAGAACAAAGGGAGCAATGTGGGAGAAAAAGAGAAGTGGGTAACTCACAGAGGGGGGCAGAGAAACGTGGAGGGAGGTGGAGATGGTGTGAGTCCATGAGAAAGCAGTGGCTCTGCAGACCTCCATAGTTGGAAGCTCAAGAAGAAAAGGTGCTTGACTAGTGTTTCTTTTGTGGTGGTGGTGAAAGGCTGAAAGCTAAGAATGGATGAAACAGAGCAGCATCAGCGTGAGTGAGTTCAGTTGAAAAGAGTAGCAATGTGTTTGATTTGGAACCACACCGAACTCACCACTCCTTTCCAATTTTCGATCACCCATTTTTCCAGAATTAATAATAATACTACTGGGGCCTATTGTCTTCCATGGTGTACCAGTAAAACTTGTCGTTCAGAATACCCGACACCCGGCCCATTAGTTAGCTACAAATAAATAAAAGGTCCTTTCTTCTCCAATTTTACACACTGGGAGCAGAAATGGCGATGGCTCAGTGGTGCGCCGGCGTAGCAAGGCGAGTGTTGGTGAGGGAGCACCGTGCACTGTTCACACCCACGTCATCAGGTCAGAGCAGCGGAGTCGGGGCTCCGATGCTGTGCGGGCGAGGGGACAAGAAGACGAAGAAGGGGAAGCGATTTAAAGGGTCGTACGGAAACGCTAGGCCGAAGAAGGAGAAGATGATCGAGCGCATCAAGGACAAGGTTGAGGTTCCCAGGTCCACTCCTTGGCCTCTCCCTTTCAAGCTCATTTGAATTGCTCTGTTTCGCTAGGGTTTTAGCTTCTTTCTATGTTGAACTTGAGTTTATCAGAATCACAATCTTTACATTTGTTTTTGTGGTCTTCTACTAATGTTGAACTAGACTTGTTATCGAAATGGGAATCTGTTAATTGGTGATGAAAGAAAAAAGTGATTCGTAATGTAGTAGGGATTCCAGTCTCGTTAGGAAATATTGAAGTAAGACTTCGACCATAGAGGTTTCAGGGTTCTAGGGGTACTGTAAATCAGGTTCTCAAATGAAACGTAGTATGGGTGATCTGATTAATTTTTTTTTTTTTTTTTCTTTATTCTTGTACTGTGTTATCAGTTTCTGATATCATCTTTTACGGCCTTTATAAATCTAATAACTTACTCATAATGTTTGTGTGTAAGAGCAACTTAGTTGTGCGGGATAAATAAAGACACAGAGGAAAGAATAGAGGTGAATATTAACCCATCTTTTGGATTCAGATGCATGCCCAACTCTAGTGAATTGACCAAGCTAGCATGAGCATGAATGTTCATGCTATAACAGATATTGTCTGCTTCTGTTGGATCATTACAAATCAAGTAATATGTGGAGGGTGGTGATTGGAAGTTTCAATCCCTAGATAACCTGTACAATACCATCTTAAACAATTTTTTATCCCCAAAAACTCAAGTCTATAGGTAATGGCTGGAAAAGTAAGAATATAGTCATAAAAATAGAAGAAGGAAGAAGATAGAGTGAATGAAGGCCAATGTAGATGCCCAGGTTTACAACATTGCCTTTCCCTTTGAAGCTCACATGTATTTGAACTCTGTCTCTCTTTCCTTTTGCACTGTCGTGTTCCTCCTTACTTTTTGAAAGGTTCCTTTCATGAATGGTTTATGCTCATCGTCTGTTTAAAATATTTGTTATTTATATGTGTTTGGTTACTAAGTCTGGCTTTTTCATGGGTCTTTCTCTTGCTTTTACTTTCTACAAGTACAAAATGCATAGCTTAACTACAAGATGCATAGCCTCGGTTTAAAATTTTCTAATTAAAGCTAGGTTAAAGGTTTCATTTGTAGTGAGCTCAAGAAAGGGAACATTAAGTGTGACTGCAACGCTGGATAGTAAGTATGGAAAGTACTTATATTACTCAGGAGACATGTTAGTGATGGATTTAGCACTAGTGTTTAGGTTTTTTGGGCTTTTAGCAAAATGGGAATAGAAAAAGGCTCAAGTTTGTGTTATGTCTGTAACTATGTAATTGTATAAACTTCTCATTATCTAGTAAGGTCACTTGTTTAGCCAAACTTAGATGCATTGGTAAGGATGAGATATGGATAGGAAGCCAAACATAGATAGCATTTGTGTGTGCTTTGTATACTGGGATGACTTTCTTTTGTTGTTGGATCAACTTTTATCTTCAATTTTCTCTATCAAAAGGAACCTATGAAATACACTACATGATTGTGCATCTACATTGATAGTTTTAATAGCTAGTAGGTGTACGCCCTAGTTAGTTGGCTATACTCATGCCTAAACTGTGTTATTGCAACCTGTCAAAATACATATCCTCCATCTGATAAAATGCAACTTTCATAGTGGCAGACAATCTTCTCTCAAAAAGACACAGACCAAGATAACATCTGTACCCCTATAACTTGTGAAATGACAAGTCAAGGTTGGATTGCTTGGGCTACCTGTCAAAAATGACAATGGTGCTGCTATATTGTGTTCCTCAATATTTCTGTGATGCTGCAATTACTGGGAAGCTGCCACTAGTGGCAGCTGCCTATAGTGCTGCTTATCTTTTTTTTTTTTGTCTTCCCAAATTTTGTTGGGTGGGACATTTTGGTGGGTTGGGTGAATAGATTGGAGGTGGTAATAGTACTCATCAATCTCTATTTGTAGAGTCAATTGGTTGGATAATTGCTGCCAATGGAGGCATGTGATTTTGAGTTTTGTTGAATGTGATCGTTACTGCCAGTTTGAGACATGTGATAATTACGGGGTTTAAGCTCATCTACATGATCAAACCCTATTTTATTGGCTTTTAGATCAGATCAAATAGCTCAGAAATGAACCCTGAAGTCTCAAAGTTGTAACTCAATCTGTTCTGGGCTTTTTAGACTAGAAAAGGTTATCAGTACTAATGCCAAGTAGACTTTGTAATTTTTTTTTTTTTTTAGATGTCTCAGTTTTTGAAGATCAACTGAATTAAGTTAAGTTCTGATCGTTTTCTAATCCTCCTTAGCTGTTAGGGTTGATATATGCAATTTCAAGGGTTTAATATTGCATGTAGAATGTGTATATTTTTTGAATGATTGTGCTCTCCTCGAGTTAATATTTGATATTCATTTGTTTCTTTGGCTACTGTGATATACTCTCCTTTATAGCTAAACCACAGACTGTATGGCATAAGATTCAAACATTTGATTGAGAGGTTCTTCAAAAGAAAAGGGTTTTTCTATTGTAGCCTGCCTTTATGTTCATTGCGGAAGCACTTAGAAGGGGGATGGTTATTCAGTCTTGAAAGTTTCAGGGTTCTAGGTGTACAGTGACTGTGATTGAGAGAGAGAGAGAGAGAGAGAGAGTGTGTGTGTGTGTGTGTGTGTGTCTAACTGCCTTATTACTGATGTCAAGAGAGATAACAATGATTGCTACACAAGTAGGAACTAAGTTTTCATTGGGAAAACAGTAAAGTACATCCTTATGATCGGTTGCTCGTTAGGGACTTTCATTAGGTGGATTAATTTTTAGAAGGGACATTTCTATGTAGTTATACGAACCGACAAAGTTTCCTGCATCATTCAGTCTATATGTGTGGCAAAAAAAAAAAAGCTCTGTAGCATTTGTTTGTAATGTTGTTAAGGTCTTGACTTGTTGCTCCTTCATGGATAGCAGTGGTGAAGGTCTTATATGTGAAATAGAGGTTTTTAGGACACAGGCCAAAGATCAAAAATTTCATTGAGGTGGCTTTTGCATTATGTTACCGCATATGTACAATTAACAAATCAGCCGCTGCGACTTGAAGTCGAGCAATGCAGGAGATTTTGGATTAGCTAGCAAGAATGTCAACCATCATGGACGCCTTACAGATTCACAGTAACACACTTGGAATGAAGAGAACAATTGGGTTTGCTAACCCAGGTGACAGTCATCTGCTACAGTATAACTTCTCTATTTGCAAAGTTCTGGGTTGTAACTCAACAAGCAAAGTTTTATCTGGCCATCCTTTGCCATTGGCTTTGAGCTTAATTATTAAAAAAAAATCATTCACAGCATGGGCAATTTTTGTTAATAATAGAGTATGGGTTGCACCATTTGTGTTTAGCAAACAATAAGCATACTGTACTGCTAAATCTACCATTACAGAAGTCAGAAGACAGATAATAACTCTCTTTCAAGTAAGAAGTAGGAACCATGTGCACCAGCAAGTCATGGCTTAGACCTGAAAATACACATTAGACTTGAGCAGCTGTTCTTGTGACATGACATGATCATAACCATTGTTATACTAAATAATCATAAGTTAAACTTGTGTGCTCTGATTGTATACAAAAAAAAGGTAGGGTGTTATAAACTAGTTAAGACAACATCAAAAGAGAAAAATGCCAAAAGAAAGTTGTTAGAACTCGTAACTAATTTGCCGTTGTCTTCTTCCAAAAGAACTTGCCTGACTAATTTTTTGACAGATCTGTAATTATAAACTATATAAGATCTTGAATTTCTCTGCTCATTATTGTTAACATTTTAATATATGGGTTGGATACCTAGATGGCTAGATTTTTGTATGTCGTTATAGTAAAAGTTATTCATCCAATAATTTTAATGAGCGTGATGATTTTATCTGTTTAAGATACAAGAATTGCTTGAACACGTACATAATACGATATTCAACCTCTACATCCATTACAAATTGATTTTAGATGGATATGAAGAGCATAATATACTTTAAACTTCATCAGTTTGTTTGATAATAATTCAAGACATGCAAAGACATTGGATTTCTCATATCAACTAAATGTGACTCTAGTCTCTGCCTCGATAACAATACCTCACCATCAATCCATCATCAATTTGGCCGCTTTCATTTCTCTTTTTCAGGCCATGGGAATGAATGGGTGAGTAGAAGATGGTCCACAAGCCTTTAGTAGCCTGACCTTCACTACACGCTCATCTAAAGGCTTGGCAGTTATATAGACAAACCAAAATGGGCAGATGAGTAAGCTTTACTTCTTAGAACAGTAAATGTCTAAATGAAAACAAACAAGTCAGATCACTGAAAGCTTTGTAAGCTTTAATCTGTGTAGAAGAAGGGAATTTATGATCTGGGTAAGGTCCCCCATTTTCACATGCTTTGCAATAAAGGGATCATCAGGTTTTGGGTGCTCAGTGGGGGATCACTTGCCCAAAGTATCAACCATCAGGTCTGTAGTAGTCAGTACTCAGTAGCTTTCCATGGCACTCCTGCTTGTTACATTTTCCCTTCAACTGTTTGTTAGATTGTTAATATTGCACTTCCATTAGAGAGTGGTTTACCCATGATTTGTGTACAACTATTTTTTGTTAATAATCTTCCCCCAGCACCTTTTAGTTTATATATTATGGAATGTTTAATTTTCTAATGCTCAAGCAAGTTTTTCAATGAAATGTCTTGATGATAATGAGGATCAAGAAGCGGTCACCACTACGAAATTATAGGCTCTAACAAGTATGCAACTTCTTATGTGCGCCCACTAGAAACAATTGTGGTTTGATCTGTTTATCGGTCTAAATTTTGATCATCTATTCGAATATTGCTAAAAGCACACACAAGAAAATGAAGTAGATAAGTATTTGAGTAAATTTAACTTATTGTATTTGAGTAAATTTGTTTAACCTACTATCTTATGGAGTCTATCCTTATTTGGCTAAATATGTGAGCCAATAATTGGCTGGATTTGGTGCTCAATCTAGCTTGAATGATTGAGAATCACATACAGACCCGTGAGTGATTCTGTTCAACGTGAACCTAATGATTTTCAAAGCCAATCTATCAGCTACTCAAACCAAATATAATACTAGTCCAGTTGTGTAGTTTTCTTTCTTTAAAAAGCTTCAAATGGCTGCTGCTTCCTTTTGGCTTTTAAAAATTAGACCTCCAATTCATGTTTCCTCTCCTTCAGTCTTTACTTGCCTTCACGGGTCCTGATTCTCTTCGTTTTTCAACGTCTCATAATTTGTCTCCAACAAACTCCCACACATCCAAAGCCTCTTCACTTTTATTGTATTCTGCTACTACTATTGTTTCTTTGTCCTCAGCTGCTGCACCATAGTCCAAAGTCCAAACCATGTCTTCTTCTTGTTCTTCTCCTTCTTCTTCTTGGTTTACATTCATATCTTGTTTGACCATTTTCTTCCTGCTTAGTAATTCTGCAAGTTTTGCAGCAAAACCTCACCGCCAACTCTCAGTTGATTACTATGCAAAATCATGTCCCCAACTCGAAAAACTGATCGGGTCCATCACATCCCAACAGTTCAAAGAGGCACCAGTTTCTGGTCCAGCAACCATTCGCCTCTTCTTCCATGACTGCTTTGTAGAAGTAACTACACACAACAATGCACATTGGTTTTGAATTCTATTTCAGTATTTCTGTATGCATGTACATTTTAATCTTCTTGTTTATAACTTTACTGATGTTGCTTATATGTGTTGAATCTGATTGACATTGAAGGGCTGTGATGCATCCATAACCATAACGTCACAGCAGGGGAGCAAAGTTCTGGCAGAGAAGGATGCACCAGATAATAAGGACCTGAGGGTGGAAGGCTTTGAAAGTGTGAGGAAAGCAAAGGCTTTAGTAGAGAGCAAGTGTCCTGGTGTTGTGTCTTGTGCTGACATACTTGCAATTGAAGCCAGAGATTATGTCCACTTGGTGAGTACTACTGTCTGCTGCCCCCTGCTCATCTCACTTTTACCTTTGATTTCCAGTCCTTCCTTTGCTATTGTCATCATGTGGACCTGTAGTTGTTACCAACTATTCTGTGAACTGTGATATATATGACTGTTTATAATGAAGTATAATCTTTTACCATATATTGGGTAGAAAAATTACTTTTACCATAGGCATGTCAATCTTACATTTTGGGTGCTTTGAAAAGGGGTAACGAAACACTTGAAGACCTTGTTGTTCTTTTTGTTGGGTGCAGGCAGGGGGTCCCAACTATCAAGTTAAGAAAGGGAGGTGGGATGGAAGAATATCAATGGCCTCAAGAGTGGCTTCCAATATTCCCCAAGCAAATTTCACAGTTAATCAGCTACTCAAGCTCTTCAATTCAAAAGGACTGACACTTGAAGACCTTGTTGTTCTTTCTGGTGCACATACATTCGGGTATGCGCATTGCCAGAACTTCATAAGTAGGCTCTATGACTACCGAGGCTCGAAGCAGCCTGACCCGGTTATGGACCCGAGACTTCTAAGGGCGCTAAGAATGTCATGCCCACATTATGGTGGAAATACTGACATTGTTGCACCATTTGATGTCACTACTCCCTTTGTGTTTGATCATGCCTATTATGGTAATCTAGAGGCCAAGTTGGGATTGCTAGCTTCAGACCAAGCTTTAGCTTTGGACCCAAGAACCAAGCCTATTGTTCAAGCTTTTGCAAAAGATAAAGCCAAGTTTTTCCAAGCTTTTGGGGTGGCTATGGAGAAGATGGGTTCAATAGGTGTGAAGAGGGGAAGAAAACATGGGGAGAAAAGGAAAGACTGTAGTATGCATATGTAAATATGTAACTTCATATGCATATCAGGCTAACAAGCCTAAATAGGAGCTAAACGATCAGATATTCGTGTGATATTTTTGTTTTTTTTTTTTTTTATGGAGAGGATGTTCTTATAATGTTTGATTGCAAAGGTCTTTAGAAAGTATAATCTGACTGGGGAAAGTCCAATAGATATTGTGCCTTCAGATACAACTTTTTTGCAATGGGCAATGGCCATCTTGTGACTCATTTGGATGGAAAGAAATAAGAGAACTTCTGAAAATATGGAGGAAGCTGGAGCTAGAGCTGTAGCTATTATGGACATGTCTGGTTTTCGCATCTCTATAGGCATTGGCTTTCTCCAAATTCGAAAGTAGTTCACTCCCTGCAATTCTATATGATTGGAAGGTTTTGTAGATTTATGCTATTTTTGGATGTAGTAGTTCACTCCATTCATTTCTATGTGATTGGAAGGTTTTGTAGATGTTTTTTTGGATGTAGATTTATGCTAGCACCTTCAGTGGACATCTTCTCCCCTATGACATACTTTGTTATGGTCTCTTAATAGCAATAACTTTGTGTTATTAGTACCAAGGATGACGTTCATCCATATTGGAACCTTGTGACAGATGCAGATTAGTGATGCTATCACTGCTTCTTGCTACTGGATTAACCATTATTTTCTTAATGGTTAGAAGAGTTTGGAAAATAGTGCTGCTAATACTTGGCCTGTGAATAGGAAAAAGATTTTTAAGCTTCAATATTCCTTGAGCCTATGCTTTCATCACATAATTGAGGCTATGCTTTCATTTCTAAAACTTTGTAGCTGAAGTGCTGAAGCATAGCTCAGTCTTTCTGCTACTAATCTTGTGTTTGATTGAATAACTCTTTCAGTTTATATTCAGGGTCACTTGATTAATAACTTGATGGGAAGTTCTTAAAAACCTTGATGCCCCCACTTGGTTTGAAGTTTTTTCTGACTATAAGCTTGCATTCTAATCTCTGCCACCCCAGACCATAAAGAACAACGATTGTAGTAATTTATGCCCAACATATCATGAATAAACATTATGCCTTTGATATGTTTTGCAGTTGTGATCTAAGTCGTACCTCCTCATGTGGCACTAGCTGCTAGGTTATGGGATGATAAACATAACATGAATAGTTGATGCCGTTGCGACTGTTGCTACTCCTACAGGGCAAAACTCATAGCAGGTTAGACCAGGATTCCCAAAGGAACTCAACTGGGTTCTTAATATGCATATTCCCGTATCCAAAACTCAAACAAAACTATCGATATCTATATTGTGAACTTGATGAATAACTATTTCGTTCATCAGTTTGCCTTGCAATCGATTCATCAATTCTACTGCTAGCTCTATAATTGTGCAGAGTCCAATGATAAAGTAACTGATACCAAACATAATACTGACAAAGCCAACTGGAGATGCTAGAGGATAATATGTGCCTTCACTTGGTACAGTTACAAGCCTAAACCCGGTAGAAATTGCCCGTATTAGCATCACCATTGCAATCAAACTCACAATTATGCGGCTTATGATACATATCGTCTTCATCTTACCCCCTGCATCAGTATGAATCAAGTAAATAGTATCTGTCAAGCGGTTTATATGTGATTGTTCGCAAACACAAGCAGATGCACATCACAGATGAAAAGTTAGCAAGTGATATAGTGACTGTTCCTTGCATCTAAAGCAAGGAACAGCCATTGATTGGATAGTAAAAGTGCTTGAAGCTGTGAGGAAATTAACCAACAATGTCGATAAGTGGTTCCTGTATCAGAATCATCGTAGACCACATCGCACCTTACAAATCAAAAGTAAGTGAGAAATGAGGGGTTTGAAGGTTTGAAACACTTTTGCTAATGATCAGAAGTTATAGCTGGGACATCAAGTATGCAAACCAAATACCAATGGCCGTGACATCAAGATCATGAGTTTTTAGTTCTGTTTTCAATCAGCGGACTATAGTAAGTTTGTGAAATATGCCACCATAAACTATGAAATATTTTGGTTAACACTGAACATAGTAGTTGTTTGTAAGTTTGCAAAACTGAGTACTAATTGGAAAGCCTCCCAACTATTCTTATAAACCGGGGTGTAATGTTTAAACAATCAGTAAACTTAATGAATGAAGCAAGAAACGTATATGGAGCTAACAAATGAAGAAATTAATCAAGTGAGATAATCATACGACAGAATGAAGTTATCTAAGTTTTGGTGTTAACTACCTTGAGGTATGCCGCTCTCCTTTGGGTTTCGAAATTGTTCCTCAAACTCCATAAACAAGTCTGCCAGTATAGGAAACCCAACAGCCAGGAAAAAGAAACCAAGAACTATGGTAAGCACTCCACCAAAGACTGCCAAACCATTGTTGTAGTACTCATGGTTCATTCTTGGTTCCTCTGCAACTTCAAATCCAGACCAAATGGTCCACAAGAACAGTATTACAATGATGACAGATGCAAATACACGAAATGGGGTTGCATATATGCTTTTGCTATCTCTTCTAATCTTCCATCTTATAACTATGTAGTCCCCCATCTATATGGTGTTTGGCCTAACAAGATGAGAGAGAGAGAGACAGAGAGAGAGAGAGAGAGAGAGAGAGAGAGAGTAGAGAGAGAGAGAAATAAGGGAGGAGGAAAGATTATCTGATCTTATAGTTAGTTGGGTCATCACTAATTCAAAGTTTCATTATAGAGGGAGAGTAACCGTTCATTTTTACCAAATGTAATTAATACCATATATATATAATTTCAGAAGTTGACTTGGATTAGGAAACCAAGACCCAAGCTTTATGTTTAATTGAGAATTGAAAGCCACTTTGAAATGGCTACATCTCAACGCACAAAATGAGTACCTCATTTCTAATTGGCATACCTTTCAACTTACATCGGTCCTCAACTACCTCATTCCATATGGTTTTCATGCTTTAGAAAGATGACTAGAGAGATTCATAATGTTCTGCTTGAATCTTGATGTCCGTGTCTTTGCTTCTATGGTGAATCAGTGGTGGTTAATGGTTAATATATTTCGTGCAAATTACTAGTGGGAAGTAGTAGTTGAGCCTAAACAGTACTACTTGAAAGTCATTTTGTGCAGCACTCAACCAAGTTTACCCCAACCCTCTAACTAAATATTGGATAAATGATGATTCAACTAACCAAATCACAATAATTGTGCCTTTGAGGCCTTTTAGGCTACATTTTAAATCATTCCTATATAGGCACATGGATACAACCGTGTACCCCCAACCTCCAATTTCTGGTTATTGCAATGTAGTACAAATGCGGACAAAAAATTGCAAATAAAGGGGCAGAAGAAAGTTCACATTAAGCACAATGCTTAACCCAAATCTGAAGCATGTGACACAACCGATGTTTTTCATTTGTATCGAAGATCCATTAAACATAAACACCAAATACACCATGAAAATAAGCAACTGCATCAAAAGCTTAAAATCATCATTTGCTAAAGCGATACATCAAAGATGCTGGCCTCAATAATTGTAATGTGTTCATCATCGTACTCATTCTTCATCTTGATCTGCATCAGTAAAAATAACAGATTCAACATCAGAGGAACTCGTACGTTTGCCAGAAGAAATCAACAATGTTCCATGTGGGTGATGAGAAAAAACATAACATACTTGCAAACACAAGCAACATGAATGGTTGGGGGAAGAGTAATTATACTTCTCACAACCTCTTCCCAATAAGCACACACAATAAGATAAACTAAATTCATGTTGATTAGAAATCCAACTATCATTATTACACCATCAATCCTTATCTTAAGTGATCGTTTCTTTCTCTTTTTCATCCAGAGTACTGTTTCTTCAAACTTTGTCTTACAGTTTTCGCTCCCTCTTCCATCCCCAAAACAGATTAAACCTTGAGAGTTCAAAACCTATCACCCCACCAACTGACACATAAATCTAAAGACTCCTGCTCTAAAAGTTCAAACTTCAGACACATCAACTTTTAAGATACCCTGATTGGTTTTTGACTACATGAAAGTCAAATGAAATATTCATGATATAAAGAACCTCTTGCAATGGTGGTTACAGCAATCATTGATGCTCGAAAAACATTAGTAGAAGAGACACCAGAAATGAATAAGAAAACAGCCCTATATTACCAATTTCATCGAAAGTGTATCTATATATGTGCGCCCTTCCACTTATTGTTTACATTGGCCTTGTTGTGCTCATTTAGAATGGGAAATAAAAAATATCAGCAAAACCCAGAGAATAAACAGAAAGATAAAGAACACCAAAAGATAAATGGTTAGGCAATGTGCCTACTTCCACAACCCAGCAACAATCTCTTTCACTACATAAATAGAGGTACAACTAGAAACAATAAGAAAACAAGGAACCTCTGAACCCTGGAATGGAATACAAAAGTTTTCTCTTTGTTTCTCCTCGCTCTCTCTTGAGTGATCTACCATTCACATCTCTCTCCTCTGAGTGGTATTATCACAATCATTGGAATGGAACTCTCTTACCTTATTGTTGCCTGCCAGTGACACAAAGAACCACCACTGCTTTATGTAAGCACAAGCTTTCATCGATTAAGAAACTAAATCATGTGGTTGTTAGCAGGCATGTGTTCCCTTCTCTATGCTTCTCAGTGGCCAACCAGGCGTACACCTAGTCTTTCATCAATTAAGATTAGTGCAACCCCACATAGATGTCATTAAGATGGGAAAACTATTCCTCCATTGGAAATCCTAGTGGCAGTGAGACTTATTGTCTTCTAGTTTAATTAAGCCTATTAAACATGGTGGGCTGAACCACAACAGTGCATCTCTCTCAGTCTCTTTCATTATCAAATTTCTAAGTTTCAGTAGAGAAAACTATTCCTCCATTGGATATCCTACTGGCACTGGTAGTGAGACTTATTGTCTTCCAGTTTTATTAAGCCTAGTAAACATGGTGGACTGAACCACAACAGTGCATCTCCCTCAGTCTCTTTCATTATCAAATTTCTAATTTTCTCATGTGTCATCCGGACATCTCAAAGCAAGCTTCTCTATGGCCAACCAGGCATACACATAGTCTTTCATAAACTAGGATTAGTGTAACCCCGCTTTGATGCCATTAAGATAAAAGATATATATTCCTCCATGGAATGTCCTACTGGCAGTGAGCCTTATTGTCTTCTAGTTTTATTAGGCATATTAAACATGGTGGGCTGAACAGCAACATTGTGACTCCCTCAGTCTCTTTCATTATCAAATTTCTAATTTTCTCAAAGCAAGATTCTGCTACATACGTTTTGTTGCTATAGAATTATATTAGTTTATTTAGTATCTCTTATTTTGATTTTGGACTTAAAGCCCCTCCACCTAGGATATCATTACTATTCTTTAAAGAAACATGTGTTTTCATGTGTCAAATTTAGGAAAAAGGGAAGTAGGCTTCTTGAATAGATAATGCAATTCGGAATATAATTGACCGATGATTTAGACATTTAGTATTAAGGGAAAAACAGATCGCAGTACTTAAAGCAGACAATAAGATTGGTACCTTTATTTTACTGGAAGGAAAAATATGCATCGTTCTAGGCATTATCTTCTCGGCCATAGTCATATACTATCTCAATCTGCATCAACACAATCACGATATAAACAGTGAAGTTATAAAAATGCTTTACTTTAAATGCTTGGTGAATATGTAACGGGTTCAAGATACTTGCAAAACACACTAAACATAGTAAGCAAAGAACTTTCTATTTGCATTAGTAAGATACTTTTACGAGAAATGCAATAATTATAAAAGTAGTGATCGAACCTAATCAAACTAACTGCAAAATAAGTGTAAATAACTGTGGACAATTCTCATAAATCATATATTCAACTGACGAAAAGTAGTATGTTTTTTTGTAACGTATAAACATGAAAAAAATAATTACTCTTAAACATTGAGCAATCATACAAAAGATTCATCTATATAGATGTCCTGAACTTTGAAGTGAACATGAGAATGACAGAAGCGTACAATGAGAAACTGAATAATAAGTTGATATGATATAATATCTTACCCCAGAAGGTGGAGTCGGATTCCGATGAAACTTTGAACCACCAGGAGCCCAGGGAACTGCACAGATAAATCAGATAGAAGAAGAGGTTAAAAACATGAAAACAACTAAGACAAAACATATTAGGAAGCGCGGAGATATATCAAGTCCATAAAAGATATACTTAAGGGTCCATCAGGATGGAAATTCAAAGTCATGTATTTGGAACCAATTTAGTAGTGTAAATTGGTTTATTGGACTTCTGTTCCTGGTCTCCAAATGTGCAAATCGTGAGCGGTCAAAAACTCTTTATCAGATGGCTATGGTGTTCCGACTAAGCATTTTACAAAAAAAAACTGGGATCCAAACCCATATATCAGTTACTCATGCATTCAAGTGGCTACTACCACAATTTACAATAAAAATAAAAATAAAAACTAGGTAGTATTGAAAAAAACTAATGAGGTACTCTAAATAGTGACTCCAAAGAGAACTTTCGATCTACATTCAGCTAGAAGGAGATAGCCGCAATAACATTGACTCCAAAACCACAGTAAAACAAAATCTAAACAGAAAATTTAAACAAGACGCATGTAAGGTAATTTTCAAAAAGCATCAACACTGACATTGATCACCCACATATCATTTCTCCAGGATGAGGCAGCTCAAAACACTGACAAAAGATTGAAGTCTGACACGGAAATGACATCATCTCATGTTGTCCGAAAAGTGTCTCCCTACATTTATATGGACATAGAGACTAAAAGCCCTTTAGAGCTTAAAGCATATGAACAAGTAACAAAGAAGCCGAGATCCAACACAGTTAAATAAGTCATTTTTACAGCAACCAAACACAAATGGGGCAAAATGCAGCATAGTTATACATGTCAATTGAGTTTCGAAGACACAAAAACTTACCAACATAAGGGTCAGGGTGGCGCCACTTATTGTAGGTAGCTTCAGCATTAGTTATGAGCCTGTCGATTGTGTCAAGATCTTCCTGTAAACCCAAAAAGCCAAACAAACAAGCAATGAATCCAATTTCAAATGAAACCCCGAAAATCGAAATCGAATCGGAAAAAGGGGAGAAATCAGATACGAACCACGTGCTTGTTGGTCTCGAACCTCTCGCGCAGAGCATCAGCCTGAAAATGAAATCAACCGAAAATTGAATGAGAATCGAATCGAATGTGAGAAATTGCGAGCTCAAAGAAGAAATAGTAGAGTGGGTGCGGACATCTCGGTAGAAGAGGTGGCGGTGGACGGCCCAGTTGAGAGTGTCTTTGAGGGCACGGCGGTAGAGGATCCGAACCCGCTCCTTCTGGGCAGCCCGACGAGCTATGTACGCCGCCGTTGAAACTCCGCTCATCTCTCTCTTTCTCTCTCCCTTCTTTCACTGTGTCGAGCGAGAACGACTGCCAAGAAAAAGGAAGGAGAGGCTAACGAAACGGCGTCGTAGCTTGTTGGCTGTCGATATTAATTTTTTTTTTTTTAATTTAAGAACTAGAACGGCAACCCTCAAGCCAAAACTATTAACGAAATCTCAAAATATAAGGAAATGAGGGATAATATGCCTAGACCCTGTATTATAAGAACACCTTAAAATATTATGCATTCTAGCACCACCATTTAGCAAAGAAAGTATCATTAGCTACTTCATTTGCTTTATTTAGCAAAGAGAGTATCATTATCATATAGAGGCATAAGTTACTATGTCTATCAGTTTTCCGACTATGATGCCACTAGAAATTATCAATAACCCTAAGTTTCATCTTTTCACTAGGATGCTGCGACCATTTGACAAAACAATGAACTCGCCGTCTCATTAGGGCAAACATGGCACTCTGCATGCGCTTACCAGGACATAGCCCACCAGTATCTACTACCACTAAAAAACAAGACACCAAAAACTAGAGGAGCACCTATTAGGACAAATCCCTCCCTTAGCCATATGGGACCGGTGACTTATTTTAACAACTAACCAAATTAAAACTAAAAAGGTAAAAGACTTAACCAAACAAAAGCAGAAAAATAAATAAAAAATAACAACATGGAGGACATGGCCCAAAAAATGAGTCAAATCCTTTATTACAACCTAAATCGGGCATATCATCAAGGCCCAAACCCATTAGCCCGAGATAGCCCACCTCCATCTCTTGATCTGCTCCTGGAATTGCACTACCACCATCCCACCTCCATAGTTGCGCCTCCACCACCATAGTTGGTCCACCACCAATTCTGCTTTGTTGCCGCCAACCAACCACAAATAGAGGACACCTTCCTTCCCAAACCCAGATTGAGAGCCCCTCCAATCAGATCAAAACGTTCCAAGCCGAAGGCCACCCATCTTCCACCATCCTCTCCCTCGTGGGTGGCCAGCATTTGTGAGAGACCATTGCCTAGAATGTGGTGACTTCTTGATTTTCAGATATGATGGCGAGTTGCATTTCACTGTGCAAATTTTTGATCAAACTGCATGTTAGAAAAAAGCTGCGTTTCATACTCATTGTGGTTAGAGTTCTAGCTACTTTGAGAAACTTATTAGATGAAAAAGGACATAGCCCTCCATCAACCATATGAAACTGGTGACTTATTTCAACAACTAACCAGATTAAAACTAAGAAGGTAAAAGACTTAACCAAACAAAAGCAGAAATCAGGCCCAAAAGCAGAAAAATAAATAAAAAATAACAATATGGAGGACTAAAATGAGTCAAATCCTTTATTCTAGCCCAAATCGGGCCCATCATCAAGGCCCAGACCCATAAGCCCGAGTTAGCTTACCTTCATCTCCCGATATGCTCCCAGAATCGCACCAGCACCATCCCACCTCCATCGTTGCACCTCCACCACCATAGTCAGTCCACTACCATTATTGCTTCATTGCCGCCGACCGACCACAATCAAATCATTCCAGACCTGAAGGACACCCATCTTCCACCATCCTCTCCCTCGTGGCGGCTCCACCTTTTGTCCCACCACAACCCTGATCCAATCTCGCAACCCCGACCACAAACTTGGTTCAACCACCCCAATACCAAGAGCAAAACGAGGATAAGATTTGAACATCTCAAACCATAGAACCTTGGCCAAAACATCATGTAGAAATATGATCCTTGCGTCTTGTCTTCTTTAACCACATCTCAGTAAAAGTTTTATCATTCCCATCAGAGGAATTTATGTATTCTATTATCTTGTTACGTAGCACTGCAAGAGTCGTTACCTTTTCAATAAATATTTTTGTTTTTGAAAATGAAAATAACATGAAAATGAGTTCAATGAGACATTTCTCAAAACGTAAGAAATGAAAGATGAACATATTTTTGACTTTTACAAAGAAAAATTGAAAACATCAATTTGACGTTTTCACTTTTTTATTTTCATAGTTTAGATAATATGGAAAATATATTTCACATTAAAGTACCGAATACATTTCCAAAATTGAAATAACAATCTCATTCTCTTATTTTTATTTTTCGAAATTATTTTTTAAAATCGTTTTCAAAAACGTGACTAGACAGGCCCTTAGGAGGTCTAAATGCTATTTTCGAAGGTATGAATGGAAGCATTATTTTCCTTTTCTTTTCACTTCAAAGTTGATGGATATGCAATTTTACTATTTAAATTTCTTCAATGGTACCTGAGGTATGACTACTTAAACAATTTGGTATCTCATGTATAAAAGATGACAGTTTGGTACCTCAAGTACTACTCTGTTTTCCCACATGGTACTTCCGTTAATTTTTTCGTTAAAATATGCATATATTCGATATTTACCAAAACCAAACCAGTTTTTTTGTTATTTTTCGATTTCGGTTTTATCGGCTATCGATCGATTTACCAAATCGAAAATATCGGTCGGTATTTTAAAAATGTTAGGAGGTCGAAATGCTGTTTTCGGAGGTATGAATATAAACACCACTTTCCTTTTCTTTTCACTTCATAGTTGATGGATCTACAATTTTACTATTTAAATTCCTTCTATGGTATCTGAGGTATGACTACTTAAATAATTTGATACCTCATGTATAAAATATGACAGTTTGATACCTCAAGTACTACTCTGTTTTCCCACATTGTACTTCCATCAATTTTTTCGTTAAAATATGGATATATTCGGTATTTACCAAAACCAAACCAAATTTTTTGGTAATTTTTGATTTCGGTTTAATCGGTTATTGGTTGGTTTACCAAATCTAAAATATCGGTCGGTATTCGGTCGGTTTGGTAATTACCAAAGCAAATGGCAGCCCTAAACAAGATAGAAATGTTTTCGGGAAGGTTCATAAGATTTTTACAATCTTTCACACTCAAACAAATAAGCTTGTCCAGGAATCCAATGTTTTCATGGACATCTATTAATCTTGTACAATCTTTAAGGATGAGTCTTTCTAGATTAGGGGCACATGAAAAGTCAGGGATTTCAATGAAGTCATGAGAGTCGCTAAGATTCAAGATTTTTGGTGATAGGAGATATTGCATAGAGATAAGAGCGAGGTAAAAGGAAATAAGAACTCCAAAAGTTATAACCCAAAAATTATTACCATACATGAAAAAAATTTTGGTTGGAGTTGCGTACCTTTATTCCCCTCCACAGTCGTCTCAAACTACTATAACACATTTCAATAGCAACAAGACTCTCCAACGGGAAATCAGTGGGTAGGAAGCTAAAGAAAATTTAATTTTACAAAATCATGTTAGTCCTAAAGGAAATTCTTCGTAGCATCCACTGAGCTGGAGGAGTCTTAGTCTACACATGTCTCGATCAGGTTCAGAACATGAGACACCATTTTGAAGTTTTTCAAAGTTAGAATAATTTAAATATCAGACACTGCTTGGACGATTTTGGTTCGCAAAAAAGTAACCATTAGGAAAGGAAAGTTGTTCATTGCCTTCAACGTTTCATTCCTTTCCTACGCTTGGGAACACGCTGAAGGAAATGAAATATAGGAAATGAGATATTTTCCTAAAGGTTGGAAAATGTAAGGGAAAATGGTTCATTCCAAAATCTATAGGAACCATTTTCTCATCTCTTTTTCTTGTATTTATCACTCACAATATATTATTTTATTTAACATCCAAACGGAAAGTCATGGAGAAATTTCATTTCCCTTCTCTTTCCCCCAGATCAGAGAGAGCTCAGAAGGCTCCTCAATGTGAAATTTCCCAAATCACCAAACATAAGTTTCTTGTTTATTTATTAACACACACAAGCACAACCGTCTCTTTCCCGTTTAACTATTAGATCAAGGCCTCCCACATCTTTGGTCTTTTTCTTCCACCTTCCTAATTCTTAGAGGATTGCCTTCTGGTTAAGGGTTTTGTTTGTAGGGTTATTATTATTTTTACTCATAATATATTATTTTAATTAACAGCTTTCTGGATGAGTTTTCTTGAGTTACCAAACAACAGAAACAACGAAATGGAAAACCATCGAGAAATTTCATTTCATTTCTCTTTCCCTTCTCGTGAGAAAAACAATTACTTTTTATTCCGCGAACCAAATGAGGCTTCCCACATCTTTGGTCTTCTTCTTCCACCTTCCTAATTCGTAGAGGGGAGGATTGCCTTCTGGTTCCGAAGGGTTTTGTTTGTAGGGTTATTATTATTTTTTTTCTTTTTTGTGAAGGGGTTTTGTTTGTAGTTGTAATTTGTAAACGACCTTTCCTTTTCCTTGGCACGGTAATTCTTTGATGATTCTAACACCCACTTTGTCAGTTCCCACATGACCTGACTTGTTTCTCTTTTCCCTTTTCGGTTCTTTTACTCCACTGCCTTTCCACCGTCCAATCCTCACCATCCACTCCCACCACTCCCACTCATCCGACGGCGCTCAAACCCCAACCGGAACCAATTCGGTTACAAAACGCTCCCAAACTGTCTCCCCACACGCGTAAAGCCCTCATTACTCGTTCCATCTTTCACGTTCCCCACCTGTCCCCACCAAAAAGCCAAAGGGCAAAACTGTCAATTCCCTCACTCCCCCCTCCCAGATCAGAGAGAGCTCTCAGAGGGCTCCCCAATGTGGAAATTTCCCAAATCACCCAACAGAAGTTTCTTGTTTATTTATTATTAACACACACAAAAGCACAACCGTCTCTTTCCCGTTTAGCTATCAGATCGTGGTGACTCCCCGTTTAATAAATCGCCGATTTTTACTGTTCCATTCCATCTAAGCTCCTCCACACTTTCCGTTTTGCTCTCTCATTTTCTCCTCGCATTCTCTTTTCTTTTCTCCCTTTATTCTTCTTCTTCTGAGGGGACTCGTAAAGTGTCTTCTTCCTCACTAAATCTGGGCCTTTAAGCTTTCGGAGCTGTGTTTTCTAATCTCAATGGCTCCTCCTCCTCTTTTTTCTTATTCATTATTTTCCTTCTGATTATTCCAGCACCAGTGGAGCTCATACCAGAGGTAATCAGATTACAAGTCTCAAATTTTGGAATCTGCGATTTTTTTTTCCACATTTTTTGCGTTTTCTTTTTCCGATAACAAAAATGTTTGCGTTTCTCAAAGCGATTGGCCGTTGGATTTGTTTTTTTTTCTTTCTTTTTTCTAGCTCCAACGTCTAATGCAATAATTTTTTTTTAATCTTTTTATTTTGAGTTTTAATTAGTTTCGAAAATCTGCGTAATAAATGCAACTGTTTTCTGAGCAGAGGGAGCAGAGTTCAGACGGAAACGACGGCGTTTTGTCAGAGAAAGCTTTGGTTGGTACTACTTTGTTTAGCCACATTTGGAAGCTCCAACGGTTTTTGTGCAAAAAACGACAAAGGTAAAAATATCTCTTTGGGTTTTTGT
Source organism: Fragaria vesca subsp. vesca (assembly GCF_000184155.1). Taxonomy (NCBI): domain Eukaryota; kingdom Viridiplantae; phylum Streptophyta; class Magnoliopsida; order Rosales; family Rosaceae; genus Fragaria; species Fragaria vesca. The sequence continues at coordinate 11,185,886 of NC_020492.1, read as the reverse complement.
CTGGTTGTGTTGAGTGATCTTTTTTACCGCGGGTAAAAAAGAAGAGAATCACTGAGAAGCTTGGGTTTTACTTTGAATGTTGCTTTGAGGATTCTGATGCGAGGCTTGCGTTACTTGGTTCTGAAGCATAGTAGTGGGTGGCCACTTAATATAAAATGAGATATCTTTTCGTATGGTCCATTTTTTTATGAATGAAAAGAATGATTTAATCGTGAACTAAACTATGATTAATGAGCTTTATTTAATTTGGTGACTTTGTGTTATGGGGGGTTGATTGCCGCCACGACGACCCTTTTTTGATTTCTTTTTATTAATTTAAGTTGGTTGGGTTAAACTGCTTGATTAATAGCCATGTTTAAGCTTTGCTGTTGCTGATGTGACTGGTAATTATCATTTCCTGGTTTTGTGTTTGTTGTTGGTTTTTCTGAGGTGGTTGGGACGATAACCATCGTTTAGCTTGGTGTTGCAGATAATGTGGTCATGCATTCCTTAATTTTATTGTCTTTTGGCCAAGTGCTGCAACAACCTTGCATTTTACGTTTGAATCATCTTGCATTTTTGGGGAAGCAAGAGTGACTTGATGTACTACTGCTTGAACGTTGCCGAGCCTTTTCTCCGTTGATTGTAATTCTCTTGAGAGGTGGAGAAGATCATACGAGAGGAAAGTGGATATAATGGGGGCTATTGGTGAGGAAGACCTGAGGAAGTGGGAGAAGATGCAGGGAGCAAGTGCTCGCGAAGAGAAGATTCTAGTTTTGGTCAGGTTGAGGCCCTTGAATGAGAAGGAGCTTGCATCGAATGAAGTAGCAGACTGGGAATGCATCAATGACACCACCATTTTATACCGAAATACGCTGCGGGAAGGGTCTACATTTCCAAATGCCTATTCATTCGGTAAGGGAGTGTTTGTCTTTGTGTAATGTAACTCGTACACTTTGTCTATGTACATGAATTTCAGATCATAATGTTACTATTATGTCCCACAGTAGCTTTTTCTGGGAATGGATAGGCTTAGTATCAGGACAGGACATGAATTAATGAGATACATGTTTAACTGGTTTGTTATTTTTGTTTCTATTTCTATGATAGACAAAGTATTTCGAGGTGATTGCCCTACTAGAAAGGTTTATGAAGAAGGGGCCCAAGAAATTGCTCTTTCAGTTGTGAATGGTATCAACTGTAAGTATAACAACAATCCATGTCATGACTGTTTTATAGTGCCTCGTTTTTGCAACTATTGAAGAGCAAACACCTAAATTTTTTTCAGCGAGTATTTTTGCATATGGTCAAACAAGCAGTGGGAAAACGTACACTATGAATGGTATCACAGAGTTCACAGTAGCGGAAATATTTGACTATATACACAGGGTAAGAAAAACGACTAATAGGTTTATGCTGTTTTTCATTTACAGCTTTAATTTTTTTTTCATTGTAGATACTTTTTCTTGCCCTACATAGGGTGAGAAAACCTACTAATGGGTTTATGCTGTTTTCCGTTTACAGCTTTAAATTTGATCCTCACAAATACTCTTTGTTGCAACAAGACTAATATAGACACTGTTATTTCATTCAGCATGAGGAAAGAGCTTTCGTTGTTAAGTTTTCAGCGATTGAGATATACAATGAAGCTGTTCGAGACCTTCTAAGCACAGATAATACTCCACTTAGGCTACTAGATGATCCTGAGGTGGCAACCTTTTTATTTTCTTGACAAATAATAGTTTCCTTTCTGCATATGAAACTTTACTTTGACACTTTCCTGTTCGTCTCAGCGGGGGACTATTGTAGAGAAAATCACCGAGGAAACATTGAGGGATTGGAGCCATTTGAAAGAGCTTCTTTCTATTTGTGAAGGTAAAGCATTTTTAAAAATAATCCTTTTACTAGAAGTGTTGTATATCAAATTATTTTTGGCATATTTTGGCAGCTCAAAGACAGATAGGGGAGACCTTATTGAATGAGAAAAGCTCTAGATCACATCAAATTATTAGATTGGTGCGTTCCATCCTCATCTTTTCTTAATGGGGATTTCCATTTTTTTCTCTTTAATGCGGATTTCGATTTGTGTAACTTTCTGTCTAATCCTACTTTTATATAAAACCTTGTAGGCAATTGAAAGTTCTGCTCGGGAATTCTTAGGCAAAGGAAACTCAACCACCCTTGCAGCTAGCGTGGTACATATTGATCAATTATGTATCAGGATCTGTGCTCAATAGATATAAGTTTTGTTACTGTAACTAATGACTTCATTGTTAAATTACTTTTGCTGCAGAATTTTGTGGACTTGGCAGGGAGCGAGCGTGCATCTCAAGCATTATCAGCTGGGACAAGATTAAAAGAAGGCTGCCACATCAATCGCAGTTTGCTAACTCTTGGAACTGTTATACGCAAGCTAAGGTTGTCTAGTCCTCCTCTTTCATGTAACTTTTTCATGTCTGAGTATGTCTTTCAAGTTTGATTCACAGCGTACTAATAAGTTATTGTTACCTGTTGTGGATTGTTCTGTCTACCAAATGTTCATCTACCTGACTATATATATCTCAATTCTTCAAATTTATTTTGTTGAAGAGTGTAAGTGTACTGTATATAGCACCATAGACCCTTCTCACTGACTAAATGTACACTGTACGCCACTTGCAGAAAATGTTACCTTTAAAACTCTTTCCAATGTATGCCATTTATAATCATTTATGGCAGCAAAAGCAGTATCATTCTTGAACTTTCAATTATCAGACATGTGCCGTTTTATGGAGATCTAGCAATAATAATGACACAGATATATTGGGTTGCAAATGGATTGAAATTTTTTTTATTTATTTTTTTAATTATTTTTGCTGTACCTGTTTTCTAGTGAGTTTCAAACAAGAGGATGCCTAAAAATGAAAATCTGTGTAGTGTTTTGTCTATTATTGCTCTGAAAATCAACAATTATTGAACTACTGGGTAGGTAAGATGAACAACAAGCTGTACCTAAGTCAATGCCTAGTGTGGTTCTCATCTAAAATATATTCGAGTATTCCTAGAGTGAGTTGATTAGGGAGCAATATATAATGTCTTTTGTGTTTACATCCATGAATAAAAAGATTCTATTTCTTTGATATTAAACAGGAGGTTTTCCTAAAAACTTCTGTTTCCTTCTGTCTTGTTGATTTTTCCTGTCCTTTAATCTTACTGATATTATCTTTACGTTCATTATCGGGGTGATAATTCATCACAGTAAAGGAAGACATGGACACATCAACTACAGAGATTCTAAGCTGACACGCATACTGCAGCCTTGCTTGGGTGGTAATGCTAGAACTGCCATTATTTGCACTTTGAGCCCTGCAAGAACCCATGTTGAGCAAACTAGAAACACCCTTTTGTTTGCTTGTTGCGCAAAAGAAGTGACTACAAAAGCGCAGGTCAATGTAGTCATGTCAGACAAGGCCTTGGTTAAGCATTTGCAAAAAGAGCTAGCTAGATTGGAGAGTGAGCTGAGAACACCTGGCCCTCCTTCCTCAGCTTCTGATTATGTAGCATTACTCAAAAAGAAAGATCTTCAGATTGAAAAGGTAAAGATTCTCAATATGAAATTCTATTTACAGTTTGGGAATAATACCTGTAATAGATAAGAAGACATTGCTTAAGATGCTAATACATGGGATCAGTGCTTAAAAAAAATGTGATGTGGTAGGAAGACTACATTTTTCATATGTGGGATTCTGCTCCTAAGCTTCACATACATACACATGTTTATATTGAGAAATTAGACATGCTTTCTCTGGCAATTTTTTCATAGTAATATCCATAACATTCTTGTAAAGCAGTAAAGTTTTCATTCCAATTCAAAATATACATTTGGCATATGTAGGATTCTGCTCCTAAGTTTCACTAACATACACATGAATATTATGGGAATTTGGACATGCTTTCTCTGGCAAATCTTTCATCGGCATATTTATAAATCATGTACACCACCACGACATTCTTGTGAAGCAGTAGAAGTTTCCATTCCAATTCAAAAATACCAATGTGAAGATTACTTCTCCTCTTGATACATCATGAACTGGGTTTCTTTGAATCATGTACTCATCTTAGGTCTAATTAGGTTCGAGGCATTAGATTCACATATGTCCAAGTAAATTCAAATGCATCTTAAACTAAAGCATTAGACCTGCTTGTAAAGTAGTAGAAGTTTCCATTCCCAAGCAAAATATACCAATATCAAGACTACAGCTCCTCTTGATACATCATGAACTGGGTTTCTTTGAATCATGTACTGATCTTAGGTCTAATTGTCGTTAGTTTCACATATGGCCATGTAAATTCAAATGCATCAAATCTGTTGTTGTGCAGATGGATAAGGAAATTAGAGAGCTGAAAAAGCAACGAGACCTTGCTCAATCACGGGTTGAGGACTTATTGAGGATGGTTGGAAATGAGAATGACTCAAGTCAAGTACATATCATATTGCCCTCTATCATGTAGTTTCATTACATGATAATGCCCGTTTTCTTCTAACTCTTGCTTCTGTTCTTTCTAACAGAATACAGATAGTCATCATCCTAAATGGCAATCCCGGGAAATGTCAGATGATGAATATTCAGTATCACAGTCATCAGGCATTGCCGATCCTCATTATTCGAATGGCATCAGAAAGTTCAGTAATCCACATTTTGCAGACAGAGATGGTGAGAGCAGTCCTGAGGAGTCATACAGTCAGCTTCCAGAGAACTCTGAAGACCAGAGTCTAGAGGATACTGCTGAAGGAACTGCACAAAACACGGATGACTATTGCAAAGAGGTTCGCTGTATTGAAATGGAAGAGTCAAACAGGGACAAGAACCGTGGATCCCTTTCATCATCGACTGTTGGAAATGAAGGAACATTCTCCTTGACATTAGATAGGAATACAAGTGTAGCTGGTCAAGAAATAATAACCCCTATGGATGCAGCTAGAGATAGCAGTAGGATGCAAGATGTGCGAACAGCAGATGTCTCAAGTTCTAGAAGCCTTAAGTTAACCAGGAGTTGGAGTTGTAGAGAAAGTCTCATGACTGGCTCATCTTCTCCTGATATAGGAGACAGAACCCCGACAAATGGGTTTGAGAAAAGCTTTCCTGGGAGACCTGAAGGTTTTGGGAGGAAATTTTCTCTGTTAAGTTATGATTCCAGCATAAGATTATCACGAAATGATTCTCAGTCTTCCATTGGGAGTGCTGTGGATGAGCTAGGGGCACAGAGTACTGCAGACGGTGATATCACTAGCGTCCATACTTTTGTCACAGGACTAAAGAAAATGGCCAAAAAGCTTGAGTTTGATAAGCAAAATGTCAACAGTGAGGTAAGAATGTGCCCAACTTTAGAACTTCGCTAAAAGGAAAAAAAAATTAGAAAGCCGTCATTTATGCATGTCCACCTTGCTTTCTCCAGAGTTTATTTCTTATCTGCAGTGGGCCCCATTTCGGTTTTGAATGTTCTAGTTATGAATGTCATAGATGGTTGTGATTCATGAGATTGTGAAAAGTTATGCAGTCTCAATGCTTGATATTCCTGCTTAAAGTACAAAACTTCATATTGACCAAACGTGGGGAGTGTGTGATGTTTATAGATGTCGACAAGCTCATGTGGCTTGTTCAGTTGTGGATTATGTAACTTTATAAGCATTTTAAGTTGCATGTTCACACAACTCACGTAATGCAAGTGCACTTCTTTTATGTTTTGTGTATACGAGTTTCAGCTTCTTATGACACTTTTTGCTTCTTCATATCACTCTGAATGTGGCAGGAGCAGGACCATGAAACAGGAGCAGCTGGAAAGTTTGAGAAGAGTGGGAAAGATGTAGGAATTGATCCAACGCTTGACGTATCGGAAACTCCTGATTGGCCTCTGGAATTTCAGAGACAGCAAAAGGCCATATTTGAACTTTGGGAGGCTTGCTGCATATCAGTGGTCCATAGAACCTACTTTTACTTGCTATTCAAAGGTGATCCTACAGATTCCATTTACATGGAGGTAGAGCTCAGAAGGCTTTCTTTCCTAAAGGATACTTATTCCCATAGAGATCAGGCTGTGGAAGATGGTCAGACTTTGACTTTGTCTTCAAGGTTCTCTCTCCCTCTACTAACCCATTCACTTTCAGTCTGTTGCTACTCATTTCAGTAAAATCTTCTTGATGATTGTGATTTCACATGGCTACTCAGTTAAATGTAATTGTCAATTTGACTAAATCAGATATAACTGGCACACATCAGCTGATACAGGTTGAATTTCAATACACCAGCCAATACGCCAAGATTATATAGATTGTCACATGATTCTAGACTTGTGTTAGAGTCTGTAAAATTTTGGACTTATGGTTCCATGGACATATTTATGCAGCAATTTATACCTGAACCTTCAAATAATCTGACATGTTTATTTTGATACACAGTAAGAGAGCTATTGCTCGTGAGAGACAGATGTTAAGCAAGCTGATGCAGAGACGATTTTCGGAAAAAGAGAGGAAGCGACTCTTTGAGAAGTGGGGTATTGCACTGGACTCAAAGCGCAGGAGGCTGCAGCTGGCCAACCGCCTATGGAGTAACACAGAGGATATGAACCATGTAACCGAGAGTGCTTCCATTGTCGCAAAGCTGGTCAGGTTTGCAGAGCAAGGGCAGGCCCTCAAGGGAATGTTTGGGCTTAGTTTCACTTCCCCAAAGGCTAAGCGTAGATCATTTGGATGGAAAAATAGCACGGCATCTCTTATATAAATAATAAACTTGTTGCTCATATTTGTTCCACTAGAGGCAGTTTGTGATGTTAGATAGGCCATATAGGAATCATCTAATGGATTGCTTATTAATATTAGCGGATTATATAAATCTCAGTTGAAGTGCTCAGCATGTTAGAAATCTATGCTGGGTTTTGGTTTGTAAAACGGTTCTGGCTGTGTTGTATCTGTAGCGAAATGTAACATGGATCTTTTCGTTACTAATTGTGCTATGAAATCTAAGCTTTAATGCATGAAGTAACGAGGTTTAGCACCGCATTTCTTTTGAGTGTGTCTGCCCTACAGTGTCTACAACATGCTGTCCGAACTGTCAGTTACCTCTTCTTGGCTAGTTGGTTGTGCTCACTGCTCAGTGTGCCGTCGCCTATTCGTTATTTGAAATAATCGACAGCGTTGACATCACATAGTATGTGCAGATACAACTGTTTATTGAAAACATTCCGCATTATGAGATGTGGTAATGAGGTGAAAAAAGTAATCGTTTCTGCTCCAAAGAAAACAATCATTTTAGCTGTAGGAAAATGAAAACTCTGGACGGTTTCCTTTGTTACCAAAGATCTTCTCTTAAGCATCAGCATATATATTTCAATCGCGGCTTCAAGAAAAAAATGAACTTAACAAGCATAAGCAGCTATTGATGAGCAACTAAATTGCCTATCCTGCCTATATAAACCACCAGCATCTGAGATTCTGAGTAGACTCCAAAATAACTCCCAAGTCATCATACAACCTTTCAGCACTGGTGTATTAGCAGCAGAAGGATTGCTAAGCATCAGCTGAACCTCTGATGCGTCTGTTACTAATTTAGCTGGTGCGAATGAGTGAGCAACAACAAACTCTAAAGCCTTCTTACAGGCCAGCACTTCCGCATGCTCAGGAGACATCACATCAGACAAGCTCCCCCAGCCACCATCGTTCCCGACACATCCCGTATTACAAACCCAAAACCTCCTTTGTAAGATGACTGAAAGCTCCATCCACACTTATTTTCAGAACTCCACCAGAAGGGGGAGACCAACACACAACACTACAACAGGTTTCATTCTGGGACTTGTGGATAGTTTCATGTTGTACAATCAACTTCCCAAAGAGAGCTACAGAGAGCTGTCCCGCACAGTATATCAACCAACTAAGAACATCATTATGACTAGAAACCAAGCTATAGCACATCATCTGTGCTAATAGGTTATTTTGCTTTGAATCAGCGATTTTGATGGAGGGAAATTCAACCTTACTCTTTTGTAAGCCAGATTACCAAGTAAACGCAGTATATCCAGCAAACCCTCCAAGATGAGAATTCAACAACACTTCATTTTAGGCCAATTTGGAACCGAAATTCCACAACTTCCAAAATGAACTCTCTGAGAAAAGCAGAGGAGGTGCGACTTGGGGAGTGGGCGAAAGCAAACTGGTATGCCGTCTTTACCGAGAACATTCCATCTGTTGAGAACTTCCAGATTAACCTATCCAAAACCGGTCTTCTGCGTAGAGTAATCACATACTATCCTCTTCCACTGAGAACCTATGCATTATATTTCATGATTCCATGTAACATGAAACCCTTGTATGACTAAAAGCTTGTCAAGATAGTTTCAACTGTAAATGTCACATTTTAATTCAACTATTATATGATCTACAGTTACAAGCTTAATAGTACAATGGCAAGCCATCACACATTTCTGCAAAATTTTAGGTAAATACAAAGCCAAAGGCCCCAGACATTCCGCAAGTCAATATTTTCTGTGATTGGGAAGTCACTAACCGAAGAAATGAACCATGCTGTAAACTTGAAAGGAAACTTGAGTATGAAAGGTCATCCTTCGCTGCAGCAGTTGTCTACCAGCATGCACCTCCCGGTATAACTCACTCCTCAACACGCACAATTCTTCTCTGCCGTAATGGCTTTGATGTAGAGCTTCCTGGGGCACTGTGAGCTTTCCTCTTCTCTTCTCTCCTGCGTTCTGCTTCAATCATTGTACGCCGGAGAGCAGTTGTCTTGTATATTGCTTTCGGCAAGTGGCGGTGCCTGCAGAAACACCATATGCAACAATTGCAAAATTAGGGACCATATCTCTAACCAGAAAGTTCAAATGAACCTATCCACGACCCATATTAATAAAATGATGTGCAAAACAATCACATACTTGGGAGTAGTGCCATAAATAAACTTTTAGCTTTTAAAAGCATTTCTTCAATTGGGTCATGGTAGATAATCCGCTAGAAATTTATAATACAGATTACGGACACATAACAACAGGCTTTCAACACAGAATCAACAATGGTGTCTCTATACGGGGAAAACTATACTTAATAACATGCTTGTTACCTTTGACCTCAGAATCATGAAATGGTCTTATGATACACAGTGAGATAAGCATACTTGTGTTATCTTTTATAGAACCCATACAAACGTAGATATTTATATATGTAAATAAAATCTGCAGAGCCAATAAGATTCTAAATTCTTGTATCCTTTTATACCTCACTATACGCTTCACTTCAGCGAGGTGCTTGTAGCGATTCTTGACAGCTTCCAGATATTCATGCCTTTTCTTTTCCCTTGGAAGAAGCTGCAGGATAACAAAACAAAATCATTTACACTACAGACAATCTATATAGAGAATCGAAAACACATGTTTAAGATGCCAAGGCAACAATTGAGACATGAGGAAAGGAAGAAATGACTTACAACACCCAGTTGTTCTGATGCTTTAGCCTTCCAAAGCCTAAGATTAGTGTCATCACTCCCAGAAATAACATAACTAGCATCACAGCTGTACTTGACACAGAAAACCCTACAAGAAAGGGGAAGAGAAACAACAGGTTCAATGATCCCTAAAGTAAAAAAGATATATTTTCACTTTATTCTGTCAAACTCCAACAGCCAAATTGTTAAGAAAGTGGACAGTGTGATTTGGATATAGTTTGTTACATGTCTTCAACAAAATCCAAGAAGCCAAACAATCAAGAGATAAATGGGGGCTAACCTTTGCATTCTCTTTGTATGATAAATCTCCCTACTGTGACCACCATTATACTGGAAAATTCTCACCTGAAAAAAACATATGTTATTATCACCACAGCACTTCTAGACAATTACGGAATTGTTGAGATGGGATTTAACTAGTTAAAACTACAAAACTCACTGTTCTATCATATGATCCGGTTACAAATTCTCGACCAGTTGGTGAATAATCTATGTCCATCCTGAAAAACAAAACATATAGAATTTGGTATGCAAGCCATATAAGATCTACCACATGCACAATGAGACTAATAGACTTTAATAGTTAAGACGTGAAAGAAAAATTTCAATTACATAATGATCAACTTACACAGCAGAGACATGATCTTTGTGCACACACGTTGCTGCATTAAGCTTTCTACAATCAAAGCTATAGCAGTTGCAGTCCTCATTTGCCTGTGTAATTGAGGAATTGGATTAGAACCTCAAATACAAGAAATTGCTATATAAGGTAGAATAAATTCTATGCTAAACTCTTTAGATAAAGAACAATCTAATACTGTTCGACGGACTGTAGTACAGAAACAAGAAATAAGTCTGTTTTCCCTAAGTGGACTGAAAGTGGTAGAACCAAATGTTAAAACATAACTATATCCACATAGAACACAAAGGAAAGAATAAAAACAAGCATCTAAGAACTAGAACACCACTGCATCCCAATAACAAAGAATGGCCTGAAGAGAGTAATCTTTAAACTCTTGAAAAAACTGACACCAAGAGAGATGCCCAAAATGGAACCCTTTCCCACAAGTACTCTACATCCTCACAAGTTTCCTCAAAAATTTATCTGTGCCTATCCCTCCAAATCATCTAAAGGACAGCCAGCAAAGCACATCTACCCAATACCATACATCTTTCCTTTTCTCCGAACAATTTGCAAAAGATAAAAAGTATATAAGTGCACTCACAGCAGTGAAGTTGAATGGCTCCATTGGATTCCAACAAATAGAATTGGTTTTTGTCTGTCAAAAGAAAAACAAGTTAGAAGTGCAAAGCTCCCCTTCAAGAAACAAGGTTTACTAATTTAACCACAAACCACATTAAAAGTAAGAAAGGGAAGTTTGAAAACAGCCAGCACCAAATTAATATCTAGAACTAATATAGTAATAATACCGCCATGATAAGCTTCGTTGTCGGTTTCCCCATGCGCAAGTCATATAATGCTATGCTGCGATCACTACAAAACAGAAAAATACATAATGTCACTCCTACATTCAGCATTTAACTTCAATTTAGAGAAAAGCAAAGAGAGAAAGAAACAATATCATGAAAGCATACAGAAACACCACGTTAATCACATCACATATACAGCTTAGGGTGGCTGTAGAAAATATTTACAGCCTAGGGTAGCTCATGGATATCCAAGACATCTGATGGTACTATAAACTCCTTGAGCAGAATTATCCATTGGGTCTATATTCTATGAGAAAAGATCCTTAGCTAACGTAAGTGACCAAAATAGTGCCCCTCAACTGCAGAAAGGAGGTTTCTTCGTCCAGAAATGCCTAATGTTAAAAGCTACGTTGAAAATTACACTTTTCTTTTAGCCTCTACATCCTGAAATTAGCTCGCCAAAAAAAGAGAAGAAAATCCACAGAAAATACGGGATATCATGTGCACAACCAAAGCCTAACTACAAATGTCAGTAATCATTATGCTTTATTTGGGAAAAAAAAAAAACAACACACACCCAATTTCCTCCAATAAATGCAGTTCATATGTCCACCTAAATTATTATACTATTCTAACAACAAAACCAACTACCTCAAAGAAATGTACTACTTGGTTATTTCACATTCTAAACATCATCAACAACTTTCAAAAGTACGTGTGTATTCTTTAGACCAAGTAGCTTCACTATATTTCAAGTGTCATATCAACTTGAGAGGAAGATGCTTCCCTGAACAAAATATAATACTGACAGCAGAACAAGCAGCATGACAATGCTCAAACAAGAAAGGAATCTGTACAGAACCTAAAATTATAACATAAAAGGGACATGATATCTAATTGATCAAGCTACAGTTTTCTTTCTAATTAATATTTGTTCCAAAAATCTTAACTAAAATGATCGGCGGCGCATACCTTGCAGATGTTGCCAAAAGTTCAGGCTGTCCAGGATTAAACCGGACAGATATAACTGTGTCTGTTCCCCATTCGAGACTCTGTTCTGGTGCAGACCTATGCATCACAAAGTACATTTTTGTTGTCATGTTGTGGAAGAAAATAACTTTTTTTTTTTTTTTCCCTAGATAAATACGTGGACGACTAAAACCTGTTGTGGTTCCATATATCTACACCAGCTCCACCTGTGGCAAAACGATCAAAATTCCATTGGTGATCAACAGACCTGAAAAAAATTACACAGACGTCAATAGTAGAAACATTTTTAAATTATAACATATAGTTTTACATGCGAAATTAACTAATTAAGAAACATATAATCTGAAAATTTGAGTTTATATACTTACCTAAATGCATTTTTCCACACATAAGTTTCCAGAGGCTGGAATTAACATAGTAGTTAGAGTGGTAAGATTTAAATGAACAAAATAAAATAATAAGTCATAGGAGATATAAAAGTGGTAGGAAGGCAATACCTCAACAGAGTTATCAGTAAGGACATCTAGCTCCATAGCAGTGGAAATAGGTATGGCCCAGAGCCTGACACTGTAAATAAAAAGCACTATTTATATAAGGTCATCCAAACTGCCTTATGGGTGGACAATCTTCATACATGACTAGAAAATTTAAGCATAGAGGGAAAACAGGAATGGATCCAGACAGTTATGCTTACCTGCAATCAGTTCCACAAGAAACAAGTACCCGTCCATCTGTAGATACTGCTAAACCTCGCACAGCACCTTGGTGGCCAGGAAACCGCTGAACTGTGCGCCTATTTTGTTCATAAAATGATAAAGATATATAAATTTCAACAATGTAGGAGCAAAATGACAATGTAGATCAAAACTATATGTAAAATTCAACAAGCTTATGGGTTCAGGGGTTTCTGATCCAAACCACTGTCAGTTTGTGAACCACTAACAAACTGAACAAATATATAGAGAACCACTCTTTCACCACCATTTTTATTATTGACATAGAAACTTTAGCTCCACTCCATTTTATGTAGGTACAAACCAAAGACTTTGCCGTGCCTAATGTCTAAATGAAAATGTCATAACATTTCAAGAGACCCAAAAAGGGACAAGAAACATTTGTGAGTCTAGGATTACCTGGAAGCTATATCCCAAAGCCGAATATCTGCAAAAAGTAATCGACTAGTTAGTTTGAGAAATCAAACACACATTAGATTTTGCAACACAAAAACGGAAGTGGGATGCGGATAATAGACAAAGCAAAGTACAAGTACCTCCATCCATAGAACCGGAGAATATCCCAACCAAATGGTTCATGTTTTTGGCCATGCACGAAATAGCATCTACATGCCCATCCATTGCTCCAACAAACGGCTTTGCGAAAATCTAAAACAGAACCAATCAAATCAAATTCACAAATTAAAAGTGAAAATCAGGGGGAAGCAAAAAAGAAACAAAAGATAGAGGGTACCCTGTCTAATTTGGCGGCATTAAGCGCACGAACATACTCCACGGCCTTCTCTTGGGTTCGAATGGTGGGGTCGTAATTGTGGAACACTCTCTGGATTGGAAATTACGATCAAATTGAATCGAAGAGAGAGAGAAACAACAGAGACAAAAGAGTGAATGAATGAAGAGGAGGACTGACCTGGAGGTCTTGGCTCCGTTCTTTTGTATGTTCATCTGTGGACCGGGATATTACTTTCACCTTCATCTCTATGATATATTTCTTTACTGCAGAATTCAATTTCATCATATTGGTTTTGAACACTAGGAAGTTCAGCAGCCAAAGAATCGAGGAAGAGATACTTACGGGGGACAGAGAAATTGGTGAAGCGCCGAGGAGTGTGAGAGGCTGAACGGCGAGAGAGACGGCGAGCGCGAAACTGGAGGACTGAAGAAGAAGGAGATTGCTAAACCCGCGCCCTATAAATTAAAGGTCACGTGCTCGTCCCGTGTTAGTTACCAAATAGAGAGAGCAGAAGAGCAGGTTGGGCGTGTAATTACTTGAACTGGAAGAGTGTACCCATTGGTATTTTGGAAAATTCATTAAACATCAAGAACAGCAGCCAAACAAACTACAGAAGAGAAGAGAAGAGAATGCTGTCTCCGGTGGAATCCAGAAGAACCCCAAAGCCCAAATCTGGGCCCAGTTCCCCCATCGTGTTCCTGGCCACCTGCATTGCCGCAATTGCTCTGGTTTTCCTCTACACCTATCTCAATTCCACCAGCGACTTCTCTTCTTCCTCCCTCAAAGCCCTAGAATCTGTTCCCAGTTTGATCAGCCAGCGCCACGGCAAGTACCTCTACTGGGGCACCCGAATCGACTGCCCCGGCAAGCACTGCCACTCCTGTGAGGGCCTTGCCCACCAGGAGTCCAGTCTCCGCTGTGCTCTCGAAGAAGCCCTCTTTCTCCAAAGGTACTCTACTCTCTTCTTCTTCTTCGAGTCATAGGTGCAATTAGATTCCATATAACACCACTTTTGTGCAGGACTTTTGTAATGCCCTCCAGAATGTGCATCAATCCCATACACAACAAGAAAGGGATTTTTCAGCACTCTGACAACGCAAGTTCAGAAGAAAAGTAAGGATCTATGCCATTTGCTTCAAGTTTTTAATTTTATGAGGAATGTAGGTAGGCTAAGATTTGAAATTAACTGGCTTCCCTTTTGTTTTGTAGTTGGAATGCAAACTCTTGTTCCATGGACTCTTTGTATGATATCGGCCTCATATCGGAGACTGTTCCAGTAATTTTAGACAATTCAAAAATGTGGTATGAGGTGCTAACAACAAGCATGAAGTTAGGAGATAGAGGAGTTTCTCATGTGGAGCGAGTTACTCGTGTTGACCTCAAAAACACTAGTTTCTCAAATCTTTTGCTCATAAACAGAACTGCAAGCCCTCTTTCATGGTAACTACTTGTTTCATTTTCTTTTAGCCTCTAAATTTCTAAGATCTGTTCCGTGACGAGAATCCTCTGATTTTTCTTATGAGATTAGAACAAAGAAAAAATACATGTGTTTATTGATTGATGTAAAATAAGACTGTAAATCATTGTGAGTTCTCAACTGTCAAGCCAACCCTGTTGCATTGGCCCTGTCAATGTCTTAGTTATGTTTCAGATAACCACTTGACCAGTTCTTGTCACTAGATATGAACCTTTAGCCCTTGTTCCTTGTTAGTTCATCTTTTATTGAGTCAATCTTGATTGAAAACAATGGAGTTTTAAAGCCAAGATAGGATCTGGGTTTATAACAGTTGCATAATGTGGTTTTACTAGGCGTGTTTGATTCATTTGCGTCTCAGGCATTTCTTTTATTGCAGAAAAAATTGAGGTGTGGTGCTTTAATTATTCTCCCTTTCCTTAAGTCTATGAGTATTAGTTGAACTTCAATCTTCCTTCCGGAATTAATTACCTATTCATATAGGTTTGCAGAGTGCAAGAATCGAAACAACCGTAGTGCTTTAATTTTGCCCTACTCTTTTCTCCCCTCAATGGCAGCAAAGAAATTGCGGAATGCAGCTGACAAGGTATGTATCATCTGAATGCCATGAAGTCGTATTTCCACACCTGAGAGTTGCATAAAGCTTCTCTATGATTAGGCATTCTTCTGTGTCCATATCGTGCATTATGATTCTGAGATATATGCTTTCTATTTATGAGCATATTGATGAATTTGGCATTGTATTATCTGCATGTCAATCACTATTTTAACAAAAGTTGGATTTGTTGTTGGGAACTGTTTGATAATCTCTGGAATCTCGTATCATGTTTGTTTGCTGCCTCAAATTTGGTTACGTGAACTTATTTGCTCTCTTCTTAGTCTTGTGTAGTCAGATATCAAGTATCTTCTATCATTCTTAGTGAAACTTTGAGAACTTGATGATGTTAGGTATTGGATGACTTTTCAGAGTGAAATGAATTCTGATGAACAAAATCTCCGAGAACTTGTGATTTTTTGGATGTGAGAAGGTAGAAAAAGACATCATAGTTTACCTAAGAAGTTACAAAGTAGAGAAAAGGAATATGTTTCAACAGTACTACATAATTCTACTTCAATCTTTCAAGTAGGATTATGTAATACTGTTTTAATGTTTTATATTA
The DNA here is from genome assembly GCF_000184155.1 of Fragaria vesca subsp. vesca. Taxonomy (NCBI): domain Eukaryota; kingdom Viridiplantae; phylum Streptophyta; class Magnoliopsida; order Rosales; family Rosaceae; genus Fragaria; species Fragaria vesca. Next base: position 11,169,900 of record NC_020492.1, on the reverse strand, counting down.
AAGACTGCAGGAACTCATCAAGTTCAGGGCACTAAAACTGAAGGCTGAAAAGAAATTCCAGGTTGAGTAAACTGTAAATCATAAGAGAATGATAGTAAACACTATATCCAAATGAAGTGGGATACACTGAGTACACTAAACACGTTATTTTCATAAGATCGAAACAAGAACTTCCTATGAAGACCCGGGATAAATAGCTGAACTGGACATGTGATTTTGATGTTTAATTTAATCCAGATTACAACAGCACCAAAAGAAAGTACAGTTTGTGGTGGTCATCAACCTCATGAATAAATAAGATGAGATGTAATCAACCTCATGTGGGATTTATAAAATATTTATGTTTCTAAGTTGCATTAGTTTTCAATATGTAGCATATAAAAAAGGTAGTTATAGCATTTAGCCTATAAGCTGCTACTACAGACGTTGACTAAATTAATTTCGCAGATTAAGGAAATCCTTGGTGATTATGATGCCATTCATGTTCGTCGTGGAGATAGACTTAAGACCAGGAGGGACAGGAATGGTGTTGAGAGGACCCTATCACCTCATCTGGACAGGGACACACGCCCTGAGTTTATTCTACGCAGAATTGAAAAATGGGTCCCACCTGGACGAACTCTTTATATTGCTTCAAATGAAAGGACACCAGGATTCTTTTCACCGCTCTCCATCAGGTACATCTTTCTTGCACTGTTCTCTGCACCATGTACTTAAAAATGGAAGACCTGTGTGTTTGTCTGCCAGAATAAACAATGTCTCGTGCATATAATGTTATGGTTTTCTCCTCACACTGTTGCATGTCATTTCTTCTAGCATTGTACCACCAACCTAGGAAAATATCAAGGAACTGCTAGGTTGTCTGTGAGGTCAAAGTTTTTTAATTATGTTTGGCGATTGACTGAGAATGTCAGTAGGGATGGATTATGATTAGTGAGTGAAATGCATCTGACGAGAACTTTTAACTTGGTTTCTTGCCGCCGAACTTTTGAACAGTTGGTACTGATACCAGACAGAGTTATTTATGAGCCTTCTAAGTGCAGTCGTGCGTTAGAGCACATGGTTGATCCTGTCATGAGTGTAAGAAAATAGTTTTTGCTTACCTCTGAGGTTTATATCTAGATATCCATTTTAAGTGAACTTTATTTTGGCAATCTAATGTACCTCAACTTTTTTGTGTTTATTACCTTTCTTCTTTTAAGAAGGGCAGTTTTGTTTATTGAATTGTTCTTATATCAACTGGGATACAGTGCTAGGTTTTCATTGGTTTATCTAGCATTCTAGCATAACACTTTTTAATTTATTGTCTTTATAACTCGGCCAATCTAATGGGCCTTTGTGGCTCCAAATTAATTGTCCCAGCTGATACTGATAAGTATTGTTGACCTGTATATGCAGATACAAATTGGCATACTCATCAAATTATAGCCGCATATTGGAAACCTTGATTGAGAATAATTACCAATTGTTCATGATTGAAAGGCTTATCCTGATGGGTGCCAAAACATTCATTAGAACATTTAAAGAAGATGATACAGATCTCCATCTTACAGACGACCCCAAGAAGAACATCAAAAACTGGCAAATACCAGTCTACACCATGGATGAAAAGGGAAGGTGACAATATACTTATGCAATAGGTCCCAATGCACGCTCACTCTTTAGTTGTGCAACCAGCTGAGGCTAACATGGCTTGCGCCACAATCTTCCTGTTGAAATCAATATGGTGGGGAAGATTGCAGGCTCAAAATGTAACTGTCCTTGCAATCCAATTCCTCCCACATCAGAGAAGCGGTGTATATGCTCTTGATTTCCTGTGATGTATGATCCCCAAGTTTCCCCAATCTTTACTGAACATCTCCAACATCCAGACATGTTTGCACTAACATGGACTATATACTATATGGAACAAAGAGAGCCTACAGAGTCAGGCATAGAAGCTCAATTTATTTATTATTTTATTTTTTCTGGGGATCTTTATAGATACCTCATTTGTGTTTTGTGTAATATTGGATCTTTGATCCCAATTTACAAAGGAAAATCCTGCTTTTCCCAAATCTTTTTTTGCACAGAAAATGACCCAGCCCTCGTCATCATCAGATCATCACATGTCAATGATGGCTTCATCAGTCTGTTATCCACGACGCCATTTTAACACCCTTTATGGTCGGCAGTAGTGTTGGAAAGTCGTATAAGCATTCTAATTTCTTCCATCATATGATGGTTTGGTGACACTAAGCTGATCTTTTCAGTCACCGGAAATGCATAAGAAAACTTTGCTCGGAATTATTTGCCAATGTAGAGACGTGGTCTGCTTCAGAAAGTTAGGATAGCTTCACCCCAACCAACTTGTTCAATAATTTGAAACCGCAAACTTACATGCCTAGTTCTTCTTCCTGAATCTTGAAGTTCTTGTTTTCTCCCATTTAGCGGCAAATGTTTCCGCCTAAACATACCTACAGTAGTTCTTCCTTGATTGTTCATATGGAAGGTTTCATCCTAAACAAGGATCGGTTTTTATAGCTTGGAGCTCAAAATTAAACCTTTCTCTTAAGGGCAAAGACAGTGTAGGAATCTCGAAACGTGTTTCTCCCATTTTCAAAGACACTTGCCACCAACCCTGCTACCGATAAAAATCATCGAAATAAGAGATTGATGTTGGCAGCTTGAGTTTGAAGTTAAACATTTCTTCTGGGGCAAGGATTAATGTCGGAATCTTGAAAATGTGTCTCTCCTATCTTCAAAGAACTTGCCAGTTGCCACCAACACACTTCACTAGTGCATAAATTTGTGTTGATTGAGTTGAACTATGGAAGATGGATGTTATTTCTTACACAACATCACCACCACGGCTATCAAACCTCGAAACTTATCCGGGTTCTACCATGGATGTGTGCCATTAGGTGTACTGAAATCACCATCAGAGAAATACATCCACCACCAGTCCACCATCACTATATCCACCAAACACAAGAAACTTTCAATCTAGACAAACACTTGAAGGAGCCTTTGATCAAACAGATCTTCCATGACCAAGGCCACCGCCACTTCCACAACCAAAGACGCTTGACTGGACAAACATGCCGATCATAACACAACAATGCAATGCCGATTACAGCAGGGGAATCCATAATGGCAAGCTAGAAAGCACAAAGTGAAACCCTAAAGCTTGAGAGAAACGAGAAACCATAGGAAGAACAAGAACGAGGCCTCAGTGGAAACCCTAACGGAACATATAATTTTAAGAGAATAGTAAACCATGAGAGAAGGTAATGTCTTTACGTTCAATATGGTTAGTTAATTGAATTTCAGACTTCAAGCATTGAAATATTTGATTGAGAAATAAACACTAGCTAACTCATCATCAAGAAGCTTATTAAGTTGCTAAAAGTACATGAAATGATCATGAACAAAAATAGTCTTTCGTGGGCTATAAAGCGATACACACATTAACAGAACCTAGTCTTCATTCCTCCAACATTATGCATGATAATCTTTCCTTTTTGGTTGTTCATCATCTATAGCATTTGGCACCAATGATCTAGTACACGTAGCCCTTGACGAACAACTCTTTCTTTGCCTCCTCTGACTCTCCCTCTCCGGTGTACTTTCCGAGTTGAGCAAGAGAGTTGGCCTTGGCACGGATAAGTAGTGCCTCCTGAGCAGCCTTCACGTTCTCTGGTCGGCCTCCCCATGTCTTCAGGCAAGTGTTCTGGAGAGCTCTGGCATAGGAGAATGACACATGCCACGGGTTTGGTGATTGGTTCATTGCATTCAAGTTCAGGGTTGCCTCAACCTCAGATTGTCCACCAGACAAAAACTGCTCAACATGACACAATCATAAGATATTAGTATATGAACCATAAAAGTTAAAGAAACATACGAGTGTCAATTTTTTGGGGAGTTTTTGTGAGACATGCCATGATTCCAGGGACTGCTGGGGGGATTCTCCTCTGGAGGAGCTTGAGGGTGTAGTCGGCAACCTGTTCCGGGGTGGCTCTTTCCTTGCACTCAGCTCCAGGGGTAACCATACTTGGCTTGAGGAGGATACCCTCAAACAAGACATTGTTCTGGGCAAGGTAGAAGAAAACCTCAGCCCACACTGCTTGAGCAACTTCGAAGGTCCTGTCAATGCCGTGCTCACCATCAAGCAAGATCTCTGGCTCTACGATTGGGACCAATCCACTGTCCTATAGTTTCAATAAGCCAAGATTTTTCAGTCAGAAACACATCCTAACTAGACAGAAATATTAAGCAATCTGATGGAGTAATAAAAAAAAATCAATTTTGAAGCGGTCAAATTGCAAATCAAGAATACAACATATATAACATCAAGTAATTTTCTCTTGCTACACAACTAGCATTTCTCTTACTTGAGAAATGGCAGCGTAGCGAGCGAGACCCCATGCTGCTTCCTTTACTGCAAGAGCGGATGGACCATTGGGAATGCTCACAACAGTACGCCTAGTTCAAAGTATACCAATTATGTTATAACTAACTTTATCTCAATCATGACTCAAAAATTATGATCTGGCCAATATCATATGGTGAAATTGCTGAGATTTGACCCATACCATTTGGCGAAACGAGCTCCCTGTTGGTAGTAAGCAGCTGTGCGAGAAGCAAGTCCATCAAGACCTTGGCACCATGACTCATCGTTGGAACCAGCTAGGGGCACCAAACCCTGTTATTATCAACATCATTATCTTATCAGCATAGCTATCATGAGACTATAAAGTCATTAAATTATTGTTGCAGTTTGCTTGATTACAGTGGCTTACCTTGTCAACTTTGATCCCAGGGACGATGTTTTGCTCAACAAGCACATCCACAATCTTCTTGCCATCAACAGTGGATTGGTAGAGAGTCTCCTCGAAAAGAATGGCACCAGAGACGTAATTGCCAAGGCCAGGGACTGTGACAAGGAGGGTACGGTACGCTTGGCGGTTAGCCTCAGTGTTCTCTAGCCCAATTGAAGCCAGACGCTTCCCACAGGTTGCATTGGATTCATCCATGGCCAAAATTCCACGGCCAGGGGATGCAACAGTTTTCTATACCAACCAAAACAGGCACACATCAATTCAAATCTTAACAGAGCTTGTGTCTCGTTTATTAGCATAACATAATCAGTAAGTTCGTATCTAATCTTTATTAGAGCATGTTCAGTTAATATTCGCTAGTCAAACAGTTCAACATGTTATGTTATGCTGTAAGTTTACTATATGGTATGGAACATATTTTAGTTTGTATAAGCTAAGAGCAAGACCTAACAACATGCATGTTCTTTGGAGAAGCTAACAATATATGTTACATAATGAGTTGTAATGTTGTGAAAGAAAACATACAGCGGTCTTGACAAGTTCATCAGCATATGAAGCACGAATGGTGAGACCGGATGTGGCACTAGGGTGGCATCTAACTACGGATGAGACAGAAGGCTGGCGGAGGAGGGTCTGGCCTTTCACCCACTCAGATTTGTCAAGAACTGGAGAAGACTTGAGTAGAGATGCAGATGCCATTGCTTGCTGCAGTGTAACTTAGCAAACCCCTTGAGAGTGCAGTTACAAAATATAATCTTATCTCCTGCAAAGCTCTCTGGTGCTCTTTGCCACACATGCACTCAATCTCCTGTATTTATAACTGTCTATGTATTATCAAAGATGTCTAATTTGAGGCTGTTATGTGATGACCAATGCCGGTTCGCCATGTAGATGATAACTTGCTGACTTGGCAGGCTGCAGACGTGGTTCAGACATGAGGGTTTTTGCTCACCTTGTAAAAAGGGAGGATTATTGTGTTGGAAAACACATGATATTGTTTCTCTTCTGTTTAGCAAAGGGACAAATGTATGACGACTTGCAATGAGAAAGTGTCCAAAAAAGACTCGGTTTAAGAGATTCCTCTCCAAATTGGCATGTAAATATGAGGCTGCAATAGCAACTCTCTTGCTCGTTTGTTCCCTTCTTAGTGACTAATGGCTCTGGTTTAACATAGGGTTTGATTAGACTGCGACTTCCACATTGACGGTCGAAACCATCCCACATCAGCTGTTCGACGTGATTGTGCTCATGATTTTCCTTGCTACCTAGCTCCAATCACCAAGTACCTGATTCATTGCTGATTTGCAATGCCAATGAGTGGTCAAGGCCCTTCACAAACAACCATTCTACATGCTTCCATGAGACCTTTTGGCAAGATGTTGAACCATACATGATATACCCCCACCTAAAGAATTCGTCTTCCACAAATGAGAATATCATGAATCTACAGCATTCCAATAGTGAAGCATACTGTGATGAAGACATAAATGGAAGTATGGAACTTCCAGACCTGCATTGGTTAAGTATTTGGTGATTCAAACATGAAACTCCGCTGATCTTTGTATAAAATGTTGGCTGAACTATACTAAACTAGGCCTCATCTATGTTCAGTGAAAAAGTGCAACAAGAAGCTAACTGTCACGAGCACAACATCAGTAACGAAAATACAAAACCTAATACAATCAATCAACTAAAACCAATCAACTGTTCAACTGGAAACTTGATTCAAAGACAGGTCAGCAATCCCAGCAACTAGATCATCCACCGAAGTTTCTTCCAAATTTTTCCATGCATCAGAATCAGGAATACTTGATCGTAAGGATTGAGGCAAACCTTCTTCAAGGGCGTTGTTCAACTGCTTAACAAGTTCATCTTCTTCTTCTGGAACTTCCAAATTCCAAACCCTGAATATATCCTCAGCTGAAGGCTTGATCTCATGTGCCCAAGAATCCATATCGACACCTAACTCAAGGTTTCCAGACACTCCCGAGTCATCATTGTAACCAGGCAAAAATGGATTTCCCTCAAAAGTAAATGACTGCAAATCATTAGCATCCTTGCTAATTGGAATATCATCACTGGTTGGAACATCACCATCTACTGTCTCCAATTGTTCCCTAATAAAGATGTGATTTGGTTCTGACTCCACACGGGAAGCATGTATCTCAGTGTTGGTTTCCTGATGTAATTCATTACTTACCCCTGAAGATGAACCGAGTGATTCAGGATGAGAATCAAGGATTTCTACTAGTGCAGCTTTCAGAGAATTCCAGTTATCATCTGTAATGTCAGATTCTTTAATCAAGCAGGAATCAACCCAAGCAATGTCTTCTGGAGAACCGACCTTGCCTTGTTGAACGGACACAAGAGAACCTTTAACAAGAGAAGGAATAGTGTTCTCCACAACTTCGTCTCCAACGTCCATTGCTACAAATATGTGAGGAAAAATGTCAGTGGAAATAAATACCAAGACATATATGATTGTTGTAAATTCAAAACAATGATTGCATAACATTCAAAAACGAGTTTCCATCATCCTCTTACATTCACTCATGAAAGTTTAGACAAATACATATAGGTACGAAAGGCAACAGTTAAGCTCATCAGGCATAATTCTGAGTGAAAACAAGAACCAGTGACAATCACTTTGGACAAATTTCAGTCTGATGACCAGCATAACTTTGCTCATAGTTTTCACATAGTCAACACATAGTCAAGCATAAACAAAAAGTTCAAAACTAAAAAATAAAAAAAATAAAGGACAGAAGCTGATACAATAGCCAAGCAATGTTACGATGGAATGCTGGTGCACTTAGCCAAGTATGTTGATTGGAAAAGGGTTTTGTTTTGAGGTCAAATTGGAGTTTCTATAGCTTCAATAGAAACCTCAGGTAGGCTAATTTAAAACTAAATACGCCGAGAGGAGTAATGCATTGCCTCATGCTTCATGAGCCTGTCTAGATTGAAGGCAATATATACCAAGTGAATACACTCGGATCAAACGACCCCAACTCTCCTACTTAATCAGCAGTACAACTCAGACTATCCAAAGAAAGTCATGACTGGATAACTGCTCATTTGTCGAATCTCCAACTATCCCAATTGGAAGAATACTCCTGTTTCTCATAATCATAAACAACAATGCTTGGGGTATCAAAACAAAATAAGCTTGATATCCAAGTAAAATCATTCAACAAATGCAATCCTAAGTAATCCATTGTTAACTCTTTATGCTTTATATAAAAATAATGGGCTACTGTTCTTTGCAGGGGAACCGATCGTAAACAATCCTCAGTCCTCATTCAGACTCAAACGAGATCATAAAAAGGGTTCCGAGCTTAAACCCTAAACCCTTAATTGCAGGAATCTAAAGAATCAAATAAAGAAGAACTTTTGGGGACGGAGAAGCGTAAGCGTACCTTGTGCCATTGGAGACCCAAATGAATTCGGAGCTAGAGTTTTGGGGAAGAAAAAGATGGAATCTTTGAGAACGAGAAGAATTAACAAAGCGCTTCTGTTATCAAGAATTGAAAAGGAGAAAATTCTCCAGCAGATGTGGTAATTTATTTTGGGCTCTCTTCAGCTCCAAACAGGGAAACGACACCGTTCTACACTTCTACTCATCCTTAGTTCTGATTTTTTTGTTTTTTTTTGTCAAAGGAACGTGGAGAAATGTGGGAGTTACCTTGAAGTCTTGATTTTTGAACGTTGTGTTTGGATAAAATAATTTTAATTTTTATAAAAATTTTAAAATCACGGAATTACAATTCAATGAATTTAAATTCTATTAATTGAGAATTCTATTGTTTTGATTTCATGATGTAAAGTTTTAAAATGATAAGAATTTGTATTTAGACTAACCTCAAAGAATTGACAAATGACACCTATTTTTTTAAGAATTCAAATCGGGAATTTAAACTCTCAAATCTGACGATTATTTTCCAGTAGAAATTGCTAATTCCACGGGATAAAAATCCAAACTGGAGAAACACTTAATTTCTCACTTTTGATTAAATTTTTAGGAAATCACTTGCATCCAAACACACTAGAAGAGTGCAAGTAGACACATTAGTGACATTACACAACGAATCATGGCAACCAGGGGCGGAGGCTCCGCTGCGGAGCCAGCCCAAGTGAGATTGAAGCCCAGAAAAAAAATACCACCTCCTATATATATAACACAGATTGAGTCAAAGTTTCAAATCCCTAAATTCCTATGAACCCTAGAATTTACCGATCGGCATCATATAAAATTGTAACGATTAAACACAGAAACAAATCATTCAAAACATCAAAATCTGAAAGAAATTAAAAACATTGTGTTTGAGCAAAGCATCGACCTCGTTTGGGTTAGAAGGCGGTGGATGGCGGAACTGATGAAGCCTTCGCTTCACGGATACGAAGTAACTATCGATGAAACTTAGCTGGCGTCAACGGCATGAAAGATAAGCGATGGTAGCGGGGTTAGAAAGAGAGCGAGAGAAGCTGAGAGAGAGAGAAGTCAGAGAAGAGAACGAGAGAAAGTAACAAAGAGAGAAGAGAACAAGAGAAAGTAACAGAAGGGTAGAATCGTAAATCCATAAAATTTAAGAATGTACCTTTTTATCATAATTAACACTTAATAATAACCATTAGACCATATGATATAGAATTAAGTAACCATTTTATCATCTAATAACATTTGGGGTGACTATTTTAACATGTGGGACAATTGATGATTTTTTTTATCATTTGTACCTTCAAATGACACTTTAGTGTTATTTGCCTAATAAAAAACAATGAGGGTATTTCAAATATTTCATTGAAAATGAGGGGATAAAGCTGAATTATAAGTCCCATTGTCAGTTCCAAAAGCTTCGGTGATGTCATATTTCGAGAAGAACTCAAAAATTGGACCCAACTTTTTTTGAATCTAAGGGCTAGAAGGCAGCCCTCACGCCGTTACTATTAATGAAACCGCAGAACACGAAGGGGGGGGGGGGGGGGACGATAAAAGCCTAAACCCCATAATGTAAGAACACCTAAAAACAATATCAGGAGACCCTACACAACCTATGCATTCAAGCAAGAACCATTTAGCAAAGAGTGCATCATTGACAACTCTATTTGCTTTGCATAAAACATGGCGACATAACGGAAAGCTACCCTCATATGGAGCCATAAATGACTGTATATTTGCTTTCCCATTATGCGAAGATTTCACTCTGCCGTAAGGAGGCTGTGACCATTTGACTAAGCAAGGAACTCGTTGCCTCAATAAAGCAATCATAGCATATTGCGTGTGCTTACCAGGACATAACCCACTTCGCCCTATAGAAGAAGAGCTTATTGACGGCAAGAAGCCACAAAACATTAAACAATGTAAGAAAAATAAAACTAAAACATAAATAAAATTAACAGCCCAGACCTGGCCCAACAAGAGGACCCAGGCCCAAGTTGTGACCAAGATTAGAAGGAGATCTCGGGTCGCCAGCCAAACTCGGCCCATCTCGACCACAGCCATCGGATGACCAGCAGCACCACCGCGCCGGAATCGCAGAGCCTCCATGGTAAATCCACTGCCATCCCCTTCGCTCCATGATAACCCAACACCCCAAACAAACAAAACCATCCTCAGATCGACTCTATCAAGTCTGATCCCGATCGGATCTACCTGTTGGGAGCCTCCTCTAGCTGCCACCATGTGCAAACCGCCTCTCCATATCACCATGAATCCACCGCCGCGCTCGGAGCGCCATGGAACTCTACCACCCCAACCAAACAAACCCAAATCAAACCCATGGGATCCGATCCAAATCGGATCTGTTTGAGCACCATCATCCCTCGCTGCCACGAGGATGTCGCCTGCAACAACCCTGCTGGTCCACCCTTCAAGCCATCGACGGTTGAAACCCAGGATGTCAGCCGCCTCGATCTCCCTCTCCCTCACCTCACACAACCCCACCGCTATCTCTCTGATTCGTATAGACTACCAACCAGAGAGACCCGGCTTCTTAAATGACCCACACTGGATCGCCAAGGCCCGTCCGACGACGGCGAAACGGCTCGCCGTCGAACAGGGAGAAGTAAACTGTGTTTAAACCCTAATTGGACCCAACTATTGTGTTTACGAAAATTGAAGAGGCGAACTAATTTAAAAAAAAGTTGCAGGACTGAATTGATTTCGACATCAAAGATTTGGGGGGTAAACTAAATTTTTTCTAAAAACCAATTACTTTTTTTTTTTTTTTTACTAATGTATAACATTCTAATGGAGATCACCAAAATATGAAGAGTTGAAGACCACTGAAGAATGGCTCAATTAGTTCTTCAGTCCAGGTTCCGCTGTCTAGTATACAAGTACATGTTTAGGCACATGCCTTGTATAATTACAAAATTTGACTAGCTCAAATCATGGCACTTCACTTTAGTCTTCTGAAGACTTTGAAGATGCTTTACTTCTCTTGCTACATACATGCAATACCGGTGTTCTCAAAGGGTAGCTGATTCTATAAGTGCGTGAGGAAAAGTTCCCAAGGCACACTCAACTCTTGCAAAAAAAAAACCAGTAGGTGGTACTATACACTTCTACGTGCTAAATAGTGAATACCAAAAATACTCCAGTCCTAAATGTCATCAGGAAAGATCAATTGCAGGTCTTCGTTATCTCTATAGACTTGAACAAGAGCAGTGGCTTTATAAACAAACAACCCAACCATAGTTGGCACAAGCTGTGGGGAAAAAGCAGTCGTGTAAACAACAAGACACGAGAATTTTAACAGGTTTGAGTTCTTCCATATTCGTAATAATAGTCAAGTTCTACCCTTTGTAAAATAGTTTTGAAATTTACCTGAAAATCAAAGAGATCACTTGAAATATATTGATGAGAAAGGATCCACAAGCCATATATTGCTGCTGGTAAGACAAGCCTTGGAGATGGAAGAGCCATACCACATCCCTTAATCAATTTCTCTAGAGAATCCTCCAGATCTTGACTTCTTATTCCAATTCTGCATCAGAGGATAAATCTTAGCTTGAGGAAACAATTACAATGAAAATTAACAGAAATAATAACACCAAGAAATAATACAATGAAGTTTTTGGTTTTTCGGTTTTACTTCTTAGACTTCTTCTGCCTGAAAATCTGAGGGACTGCTTCTCGAGATATATTGTCTACATGCTGGTACAAGAGTTTAAGGTACAAGCAACTGAACTGACAATTAGATAGTTAAGATTCGAGGTAATCACAATAAAAGGATCGACACAAGTGAAGTGAAAAAAGTCCTCTATGTTGGCAAATCATCTTAGACTTGATAAACGTGCAAAAATTGCTTGCGAAATTAACATTGACAAATTAAGTTGTATCAACAAACCTGAATAGAACTCCTGTCGCATAACTGATAGCACCCTGGGTGGATGACTCCATGTTAGTTTTCCATAAGAAAAAAAATAAACTATATTCTTTCACCAATATCTGATTGTCACTAAAGTGAATGATCAGATGGATCTGTTGTTTTCTTTAGTCCTTGAGGGATTTTCTGTTAAAAGCAAGTTCTAAAACTTGGGAATTTTACAGATATTTGGGCCAGAACATTAAATATTAAAAGACAGTCTGTTATAGCATGTTGTTATCTGCAATATCAAATTTAGAGCTAGTGTGTTTTATCTAAATACCTGGAATGACAGTGTTATTAAACAATACTCAGTACAAGCAGTCCAATACCAATAGACAAAAGCATTAGTTCCCTTTGTATATGCAGGAAAGGGCAGTGATGAGAGTTTAATAGACATCAATTTGAACACACAGACACACGCAGAGGGATAGAGAGACCGATAGAGACAGAGACACACACACAAAGCGGAGAGAGGCACACTTAATAAAGCCAATGATTAAATGGAAGCCTTCAGTTATGCAAGATATACAGTCAATAAAATAAACCCTATATATATATTTGGCTAATTGTAAATAATTTTGACTGATACTAGTGTTGTTATCTTCTTTATATAATCTAACACCTAGGTGTAGAGAAAGATATGACAACTCCAATCAACAGAAGACCGTTATCCACAAAATGATAATAGCAACTAAATAAATACATATATATTATATGGATAACAAATGGAATGGATACTTATTAGATTTGTGTATTAAAACTAATAGAGAGACCAACATTAACTAAATACATATAACCAAGGATCCATTTGTGTTTAATCTTAATTTCTTGACTTTTACTTCAAATAAACTAAGATATTGACATGTTATCCTTCCATAAGTTTACTTTTAATAGATATCCTGGTGTGATTTATCATCATCATAAACATCCGTGATTTTTAGTAAGAAAAAGTACCTTTTGAGTTATTATTCTTACATAGTAGTTGTTATCCTTGTATAATAGTTGTTATCCTTGTATAATTCTATGTATATTATGTTCAAATAAAAGCGAAAACTAATGTGAAAAAAGTCGAAATGTTAGTCATAGCCAATCACAGCTTATTGTGGGCTATTAGAAAAAAGTCAAAATGCTAGTCATAGCCAACAATAAGCTGTGATTGGCTTATGAACATACATATGTATACAAGGGTCTTCAAACCTGCAATTTAGGCAATAAGGCAAATTTTCATCTATGTGCCATTTACATTTTACACTATTTACTAAACACTTGTCTTTTTCTTTTGTGGTCCCTCTTCTAATATTTGGAAGCTTAAAGTACCTTCAAATGTCAAGTATCTTGGATTGCCGCTCAATGAGAGGCTGAATACTTCAATAAATTCAGAGAGCATTTGGGTCTGAAGACCAATGGGGTATGGACCCCTTCCCTTTCAAGACCAATGGGGTATGGACACCAATTTTGAGCATTTGGGATATGGACCACTTTACAGGATATTCACATCTTATAAAATGTAAAAACATACACATAACCCCTGACTTGTACAAGAAAAAAAAACTGAGAAACATACTGAGAAAAAGTATCATACAGCTTCATACTGAAGAAGGTAGAGTTTCTTTCTTCTTTCACTGTCATTCTGCATGGCCTGTTAAGACATATAAGTAACAACAAAGAACTTAAGTATCCCTTGAATGTGTCATTGCAAGTATCATTAGTGAATGAATACTGAAGTTTTTTATTCTTTTCTTTTCCTCTTTGGTAATAAAGGCAGTGTCCAAAGCAAGCACAAAGATCCATTATAATGATAGATACTTTAAAGCATACCTTAACAATGGCCTTTTTATTCATTGGTGCAGATCTATCACCTAACACCCATTCATTGGTTGCTGACAGTTTCAAAAACCCACCAGCATCATCCACATCCTAACAATGTTGATTCAGAAAATATACAATAAAAGGTCAATGCATTCTTTTTATTCAGCTATAAAAAAGAATTTGCATTTCACAATTAGAAGAGTGGTATTTGAGCAGACGATGCAGAAAGCTTCATTTAAAGAATTTACCAAAGGTACTGCAATTATGTTCTTAGGAAGAAAAATAAGCCCTTCTGACCTAATTTGTGTTCATTACTTTTGACAACTGAAACATTAATCAACAGCACGAGGTCACAAGCTTTAACCTCAAAGATCAAATCATGCACACATCTGGAATGCACTAAAATTCCCTCAGGCATTCACATGTCAAAACTTTTCTTTTTGCAAATAAAGAAATTAAGCACCAGTTGTGAAGATACAAAAGTTAGTAATAATCTATGAATGCTCATTATCAAACAAAATTAAATAAGTAGACGATAATCTAATTTTGAGTTCCTTCAAGGCAATGACCGAATTTTATAAATAGTTTCAATATACACAATGATCACCAATAGGCCTTCCTTGTGCCTTCTTAAAGATTAAGAAATACAATGCATGCATATGTACTATAACAAAACAAATAACTTATATTATAAAGGAAAGAAGATTCCTACAACAGGAACGTAAAGAATTTCTGTTGAGTTCTTTTCAAATCTTTTCTCTTTAAGATTCTAAGTTCCTTTAGTTTGCCTTATGATTGACACAAATGAGCTTTAGTGAATGCAAAAAGAAAATTATCACGCTGAAGTAAAAAGGCAAGGTTTTTAAAAGGACCAAAAGCCCCAGTGCAAACGATTTTCGACCTATTTATACCATAAGCATTGAAACCTGCTTACACTCTAGCACTGACAATAATTTGGAAGAATGCACTATACTGTCAAAAACTCGGAAGACCAATGACCCTTACAAAAGTCAGAACAATCAAAAAACTAAGTTAAACTACATACAAGCACTCCAACCAAAACATGACCCTTACAAGAGACCACCATTGAAGAACCATACTTCCTCCTATAAGCTTGAATCTATCAAACAATAATCTTAGGTTCTTACAATTTAGAGACTTGCTGAAATTATGAACATTTGGCCCAAAAAATACCCAAAAAAAAGAACAACATTCAAAGCACAAAATAAGCGGTTGAAGATCAATCCAAAGCAAAGGCTTGCACCCAATATGAATATACTCAATACTGTGAGACCCCGTAAATATTTAAAGAGCTAAAGTTGAATAGTTTGAGATTCAGTTTGTAATCTTGTTAAGTGTTGAGAACACTTGAAAAATTTATTGGAAGTGAAATCTTCAATTTAGATATTTGATAATGAAGTATGCTTCGTGACGAGTCTCTAGTAATACTTGTGGAATTTTTCAGAGTTCGAGTTAAATATCGTGAAATCTTAAAGTTGGAAATTATTTCAAGGAATAAAAATTGATGTGATGGGATCTTAGCCGTTGCCTTCTGGTATATAAGGGTGGAGATTAAATCATACAACGAGAGAAAGCGGTCTAGAGATTCCAGAACACAAGAGCTTATCCTTCAAACTCGAAACTCGAGCTGATGACCCCTCTTCGTCTTCTCCGTCCGGCGACGACATGGCGGCGGACCAGTCTTGCTCGACATGCCTCTTCGTTCCGCTTTGATCTTTGGTCACGAATCGTCCATGTGTGGAAGAAGAGTTGAAGTCAGAAATTTGACAACTCCGATGGCTCTGCAACAATTTTCAGCGACTACGGTTTTCAATGATGACATACGAGCTTCTTGGGAGTCCTTGGGTTCATGTCTAATGCTGGTTTGAGTTTCAGATTAAGAAGTGAAGCTGGGTCATGTGAGTTTTCAGACTTGTGAAGTGAAGCACAATTGGCAGAATTTGTGAAATCTGGTAGTGAAGTGTTTGGCTTAATTCGAACGGGATCGAAGGTGAGGAGGTTTAAGGTGTGTAGCCGTAGAGCTCTTCTGAGAATCACACAACACCTTAATTAAGTTTACAACTCTATTTGCCATAAGAATGGTGAAGTACTGGATTGGGAGAGCAAAGGGAGAATCTATCCAGCTGCGGTGTTGTTCAAAAGGGAGCAGCTGCAACTCGGTCATGATCTGATCATAAGGTTAGTTTGAAAACTTTAGATGTTGGGTTGTGAAATTAGTTTCTAGAGATCAGCGGGCATGTTGCCTTCTACTGTGAATTGATGTTAAATTTGTTTACAAATAGAAAAGTTAAGTAATTGGGTAGACAACTAAGGATTTGGTGATTCTGTTTAAGGAAGGGAAGCCATCTGGTCCTTGTGCCACACTCGTTAATTGCTAGAAGGGGTGCAGACTTGACTCATAATTGATTCATGCATTATGATCAGAGGTATAATTTCTTGTCCTTGATTATGGGATTGTGTTTGGAATTATACTGAATGGTGAAGTTTATAGAAATATGTTGACCATGAGAGTCTGATATTCATCAGTAATTGCCAAGAAAAGAATTGAGTTTCATAGAGTAGAAAGGATGTGTAGGTTAACTTATGAGGATTAACTACCAAGTATGCATTTATGCTTCAACTATTGCAAATGCATGTTAAAGAGAGAGGCATATCGTGTTATGAGCACCAAGGGAACAAGGATAAATTGCTGATTGTGAATTTGGTGTAGATATAATTATTGAAAGAAGTATAACTCTTATTTGGTAAGAGTGGGTGTCCTTAGTAGATTGTGGTATATATACATAATTTGGGAATTTAATTAGTATCTTATCGGAGTACTTTGGTTATTG
>NC_020492.1:11136836-11153026 GCF_000184155.1 Fragaria vesca subsp. vesca | reverse complement strand
TGTGTTATGTTAATTGCATAAGTTATAGAATGTAGGATCTTCGTGGTTGTGATCAAGAAAGATTGATGGAGGTACAGTGTGCTCTTAGAGTTGGCAATAATAGCCTTTGGAATGGTGGTATATGATTTGACTGCAAGCTTGTTTACCTGATAAAGCTACATGCTAGTGATAGGATTGATAATTTTATCATTTATACCTACCTAAGATATTTACACAGAATTAAGGGAAAGAGGTCCCTTAACCTCTGTGAATGCCAACAAGTGCATTTAGTCCCTAAAGGATTACTAATGTTGATTAAAGGAGTTAGCTAAACTTGTCCAAGGGATGTTGCATTAAGAGATTAAAAGGTTGTAAAAATGGACATACCTTTAGGGAGGATGTCCTGTGTTGGTTCTTATAAAAATAGTATGATCATCTTTGGCATATCGGTGATTTGATTGACAAGTTGAAACATGTTAACCATGAGTGCCAGTTAAATTGATGTATGGAACTATAAATGTATTGTTACCCTTAAATGGTGACATTAGCTTGAGAATGGACTCTCTTTTTCATGTAATTGTTACATGGTGTTGACGACTATATTTGTTGTCGGACTAGGACTTCAGTCCCGGAACAAGAAATGTGGTGGTGTTGGCCTAGAGAGACCTAATGGAATCAAACTGTGATATTCCAGGTAGGGGATTCTGGACTTGCCTCAGTTAGTGTTTTATGCATATGATATTAAAGTAAAGTGATTTATGCATGAAAGAAATATATTTTCGATTCCTTGTGAATTATTATTTGATGACCTGAGAGTGAGTGGGGCATAGCGACTTCCTTGGGTTTCAATCCCCTAAACCTCCGGAGGGGTTGTACGGACTGGAGGACGTCTAACATCCTTTGAGGTGTGGCGTCGCTCTTAGGCGGTATGGCGTAAATGGACACTCTCGCTACACCTTGCCGGTGTGTACGATAATAATCGTGGTAAGGTTGTAGTTGGCTTGAGATAGATCGGTCATCAGGTTTGTATATCTATTTTGGGCCCTATTTGCATTTTTACAAGAAATGATTATTTTAAACTGTTATGCATTATTTTCACTGCTAGCCATGGCAAATGTTTTAAATTGTTTTCACACCTAGTTGGGGTAAAGTTTATTGAGCAGCGAGGACGAAAGCTCACCCCTACAACAGTTCATGGATGCAGGTACTGTGTACGGAGACGGGACAACTGGACGGCATTGGGTGTGTCTTAGAAATTCTATACTTCATGTTATTGTCAGCGTTAAATCCGTATGACATGCTCCCTTATATATTGTGTCCTTGTTTTACCCTTTGATCAAGTATGTGTTTATTCGATAAACTATTCCTCTTGCAAGTTTTCGATTATTGATCTTGAACCGGACTGATATTGATTTTGTTCAGAGAGGGCTTGTTTGATTTGAAAGATATCTAAACGTTTATATAGTTTCACCTCATTTCAAAATAAACGCTTCTGCAAATATTTTTGAAATTTTTAATTTTCTTTTGCCTTGCGGGTTCTCAGAACTTGAGTGATAGATCCTAGCTTAGGTTCTACGAATGCGCGGCACTGTAATGTGCTCGATTAGTCGATTTGATGAGGTACAAATCGGGGTGTTACAGATACAAGGCGAATGAAACAATAACATTCAAATTCAGCTTATAGACATTTGACCAACCTAGGAACTCATTTAGCAAGAACCACACATTAGATATACATTGATATCATGCACATTCACATCTCTATCCAAACAAATTATAACTTCATCAAAAACATTCGGGGTTTGCGAAAAAAACTAAAGGGATATACATTGATGTCATGTACGTGCTCTTCTGTTGTTTGTTGTTAAGTAGTAGTGTCATCACTCTCACCAACATCATCACCGTCAACAAAATTGGTGAACTCCCTCTGTCAAAAAACATCAGAAAGTCTTGAAACGAAGTCTCCATTCGACTTTCTTTCCTTAAAGAATGTCTGCAGCACGTCCTCCTCTGCAACCTCACTCACTGAACCCATAAATGGAAAACGTTAAACAAAAATAAATGGCGTTTGAAAAGTTTTTATCTGCGAAATTGAGCCATTAGCGGAATTGAGCAAATGAGGTCTTACCAGGAGATGGAGTTGTTATGAGGGCCGAGACAGATGGGTTTCTAGTGGTAAGTGAGCGAGGAGGGATTGGAGGAGTTGCTGGGAATGAGGAGCACACAACAACCCTGATAAGGGTCTCCATGTTTGAGTGGTAAGTGAACTAGAACAGTAGCTGAAAGGCTATTGATTTTGATATTAAGGTAATGTGAGATATATAAAGAGAAGGGTAGTTATGATTTGATGCTTAATTGCCACTAACGCGCAATAAGAGCACGGTCATCAAAGATGTGGGAAATATTTAGACCTGAAATTATCGTACCACGGGGATCACGAGCTAGCTAGCAATCCTATGGTCTAGGTCATCAATCACTTATGCAAATATTTACAAGCTCACACTTAAATGGATTTACAAAGAAACGGTAGAGAATGTGTCATAATGTTTTTGAGTTTTTTAACTAATAACAAGCTAATTAACTAAGACATAAAAATAAAATAAATAGATGGATGGGATGCATCACACCAAGGGTCACCATGGATATCAAGGTTCTCTACCCAAATAAGAATCATATGGCATAATTATGATTAATACAAAAGATGTTTCAATTTTTGTCAGATTTCCATTTAGCATTAAGAGACCTAATGGGTTACCTCTAGGGTTCTCTTGTGGGTTTAATTATGAATCTTGGAGCTATGGATTTGGAATTGAAGGCAAAAATGTCAAAATTGGGGCTAAGGTAAGTAAACAAGTTTTGGTTCAGATGCAGTCAATCTATTTTTGACTATAGATGTTTGGATGTTGTGCATGTGGAGGATTTGTTTAGAATTTGGCTTAAGCATCTGCAATAAGCAAGATAAGATAAGAATTTCAACTTCTAGTTTCATTAGTTGGGCACTGCATTAAGGGGACTGAGAGGTTGCTTGTATATGAGTTCTTTAGTTCACTTGTGAATGAGGCTTTATGACTATATTTGATTTCTTTAAATGGTGTTGAGATGAATACAATGCATTGCAGGACTAAGACAAACTATTTTGGAATGGGAAATCAAATTGAAAATAGCTACTGGCTCTGCAAAAGGAACAACATATCATGAATTGTGAGTTCCTTTCAGGGATCTTTCAGTGTTTTGTTTACAATTTATCTATTAAATGAATTGCATAGTTTTCCTTGAGATAATAATCTATGGTACTGAAATTATTCTTAGCTTGCAGGCAGTCCAAAAACGTGATATCAAGGCATCGAATATTATTCTTGTGGATAGAACTATGAAGCAAAGGTAGGTACTTAAGGAATTTTGTTCCCTTGTTCCTCGTAACTTTCCTATCCTGTTATTGAATTCTTGTTCTCAATACTAATGTAATGTTATGCCTTTAATGATTTCATGAATGTTGTTTATTTGTCTGCCTTGTTCTCGATCAATACTAATGTAGTGTTATGCCTTTGATGATTTCATGAGTGTTGTTTATTTGTCTGCATTGTATGTTTGGTACTTAAGGATATTGAAACATTTCTGTTTGCAAAGAAAATAACTTGAACTCCACTATACTTGTTCTCATTTTTGGTAATGTAAGGACTCGACAAGCTTACTTGGTAAGGTCTATATTAACAAACTTAATATTACCAGCATTGAACTATGCTTTGTATATTCATTCATTGCTTGTTTATCTGACTATGCATAATGTATATGTCATATTTAAATGTCGTTTTGGTAGGTCAAAGCTTCCTTGTGCATTTTAGTTTTGTGCTCTAATGTCACCAAAATGACTTGTTTAATTTCCAGTGCATTTGATTTTCTTGCCTTAGTAGCTGAAGCTTTTTATTGCATGGAAAAGACAGAGGTCGCACTTTTGCAGAATATATAACAAGGAGAACTGTTTAGCATTGTCGTCCATCTAAACGGTTGATGTGGATTACCTAATCCAGCTAGGTAAGGTAAAATCTTCTATAAGCCTTGAATTTTCGCTTGCTAGATATATTTTCAAGTTTTAAATTGATGTCACCACATTAATTGAGTACCTAATTATTTCCATGGATCCAGAGAAGATTGACAACAATGTGGAAGAGCATGACAGAGGTGAAGGATTAGAGGAACTTTGGCATAGTTCAGTTTTCTATTACCCTTTTCCTTGTCATGCTTTCATATTTATGGATGTTTGTACTAACTAATCTATTGAGTAATTATTTATACTATTAATCACTGGTAATGATTATATTTGCAGGTTAAATCTACATCCCGCAAGAAATATTATGTATGACCAAATGTAGGTGTTATCTTGCCAAAATCAGCTTGTGAATTCTCAGGTATTGATCATGCACCTCACTGAGTACACTCTGAGAAATGTTTGGATTTGTATGTAAACACTAACTTATTAGTGGATATAGGAGCATGAGGGTTGCGTATGCCCCATTCTTATAGTGTTCCATTTTTTATATAGTAAAATTTTATTTGCTTTAGAAACATCAAGATGTTGGCATTCTCTGGGCTCACACTGTTAATCAGATCTGTTCTTTGCATTGTGCATTCTGATTGTTTTCTCCTATAACTGAAATGCTACTGCAATATTAATTTCTTATAATCACATATTGAATGTGTATTTGTATGTTCAAACTCAAGCTAAATAAGTTTTACTTTTCTATGTGTAGAAACTACTTGGGGTGCAGTACTCATATGTTAGGTCAAGGCTGCAAAGCAACCAAACTTGGTAAGAGTTACTTAAACAATCAAATCTGTTAAGAGGAGGCTTGCAAACACTAGAGTAATTGGTTGAGGAAAATCCTGCAAAGCTTATCTTGAAGTAGAGGAACAAATGTACATTGTACTATCTTTGTAAACTCTTCTGTAAGAGTTTTCATCTTTTGTAACATTCATGAGTGAAATTAAATGCAAATAATTTGTTTTCTAATATGTCTGATTCATTCTGTACAGCTTTAATTCCTAAATAAAAACCTGTCATTCAATTTTGCTATGCCAGGTTTTTTTTTAGTTCATGAATAAACTTTGCGACGCAATTTTACCGTGGCCAAAATGAGATTTGCGACGGAGTAAGCAGTAGCCACTTGCCGTTGCCAATACGGTGGCGACGGCTCATTGCCGTCGCCAAAAGCAATGGCCATGCCCTCAACGGCGACCGAAAAAATGCCGTCGCCACGCCGTCGCCGTTGGTATTTTGCGACGGCAGAATGACTTTTGGCGACGGCATTTTGCCGTGGCTAACTGAATTAATTTTTGTAGTTAGGAGGCATGGTGGACTGGGGAGCCTTGCCCTTGTCTAAAGAATTTCGAGGACCAATACGAGAGGGCTGAGAGCCAGAGGAGGGCTTGGCAGTAAGCCGAAGAGATTGACCTCCAGGGAAAGGCACTTTAGCCTGAATGGGAAGCAGGTTTAAGGGTTCCTGCATTGTGGGTTCATCCCCAAGATTGACGAAATTTGGTCCAACAGGTGTGTTCGACATTTTTGACAGAGAGAGCTTTGGATTGGGGAGAGAGGAGACTCAGAGCAGAGAAGAAGATGAAAAGGAGAGAGAGTGGGTTTCGAAAAGAAAAGAGAAGAGAGAAAGACCGGTTAATGAGAAGGCGAAAGCGTTAGACACGATCAGAGTGTCTCGAAAACCGTCAACCCCACTAATCCCAACTGCTCAAAACGGCTATAATACTTAAAAAACCAAACCCATGCAATGATGATGTTTGAGAACGTGACAAAATGAACCGCTCAAAACAACCAATGGGAATCAAGAAAGTTACCACGTAAGCACACCCAAACAAATAGGAAGCCATGGAAAAGAGAACACTCAAGTCTATACTCCCCCTAAGAGTATGCATATGATAAAGTGAAAAATTGTTTGTTTCTGAGTAACACTCGTAGAGAAAAGGACTACACAAACAAGTTTAAAGAAAGTGACCATTCAACTTGTATCCTTGATTTTTGAGATCAATTTAAGCATAGACTCACAAGGTGACATATCATAACAAACAAACAAACCTTGATCAAACAAAAGCAAATCACATAGGTTTGTGATAGTGACAAGTCCCAATGGTCTCAATTTTATATGCAACACTTTAGAGTGAATGTGTAAGTGAGATAATAACACATGGTGCTTGTTAAAATTGAGGGCATCAACTGAGCATTCGTTGTTAAATGGAGCCATGTCATACTGGGATATCATTTGGGCATTCCATCCTTATTTCTCTAGAAGTTGATTTTAAGGTCCAAAGGCTACTTTTAGCCGTGAATTCATTTAGTCCAACATTAAGATCACCGCCTCAACTGAGAAATCGTCCTCATAGGTTCAAGTAGCAGACAATGTGTCATTGCTTCACAAGATCAGTTGACCTTGGACAATATGTGTAACAAGGACACTCATATGGACACATCATCTGATCCCATCGAAGGATATAATGCATCTCAAAAATCCCCACAGCATAGCATGTCAAGTGGAGGACTAGTTAATTCAAGAAGTCATTTGTGATTGTCATTCATATTTTTTTTCAACTCTGTTCCAACCAGACTTCCTAATTCTAAACCAATCTCGTTTCTTCCCACCCTTATATCGCTCATCACGACCAAGAAATGTGTACTTTGTGATTAGCCTAGATCATTGAGTTCTTTGAACTTCAATCTTCAAACCAACGTCGTTTCTGCCCACCCTTGTATTGTTCACCACAACCAAGGAATGTTTACTTTGAGATTAGTTTGGTATGCAAACTCCCCCTTAGTATGAACTCCCATCTCAAGTATATAGCCCAAGTTTTAGTGCAACCAAAGAGAGTGAACAAAAAGGGACTGCAAATTTGCAATAAAAGTCAGACCACATACAACATCATCAGAACATGTGCACATACCTATGTGAAAAGGAAGACTAAAACCAAAGGAAAAAGAAAGACAGACAGTCACCTAGGTCAAGTTTAGAAATTAACTAAGGATACCATGAAGGTCCTTTAACCTGAACCTGTAAAGAAGAGCTTGGAAATTTTTTTTGTTTTTTTTCTAAAACATATGTACACCTTCCCAACACACATACTAACAAGGGAAGCATTTACTTGTTGTCACACAACCCTATAGCCTTGCACAGACTCAAATGCCTAGCATTGTCAAGTGGTTTAGTGAGCAAATCAGCCAATTTCTCTTCAACCAAGCCACAAATGAAATTATATCTTATCTTTATATACTTGGTCCTAGAATGTAGCACTAGATTCTTTGAGATGTTTACGGCAGAGGTATTATCACAGAAAAGAGATAACGTACCTTGCTGGAAGCCATAGTCTGCAAGCATCTGCTTCATTCACATGAGTTGTGTGCAACAACTTCCAGCTGCTACGTACTCAGCTTGAGTAGTAGAGAGAGAGGTGCAATTTTGCTTCTTGCTGTGCCATGAAACAAGATTGTTTGCTACAAAGAAACAACCACCAGAAGTGCTTTTTCAGTCATTTGCATCTCCAGCCCAATTCGAGTCAGTATATCCTGCAATCTCAACATTTGTGTCAAAAGTGTATTTAATTCCATGATCGTGAGTCCCAGCAACATATCGAATTATGAGCTTCACTGTTTTGACATGAGATTGTTTATGATTAGCTTGATAACGAGCACACACACCAACACTGTAAGTAATATCTGGTCTACTAGCAGTCAAATACAGAAGACTACCAATCATACTACTATAGTTGGTTTGGTCCACATTAATACCGGATAGGTCAACACTGATCTTACAACTGGTGCTCATGGGAGTGGGGAAGGCAGTAGCCGTTTCCATCCCAAACTTCTTAACAAGGTCTTGTGCATACTTAGATTGACAGATAAACAGACCATTTTGACTTTGCACAACCTGAAGACCTAAGAAGTAGCTTAACTTACCACAGAGACTCATTTCAAATTCTTTCTTCATAAGCTCAGTAAACTCATGCACTAAGGATGGAGAAGTAGACCTAAACACTATGTCATCAACATATATCTGAGCAATGATAATGTGCTCTGAGGTACATTTGACAAACATTGTTTTGTCAACTGAGCCTCGTACATATCCATGGTCAACAAGGTGATTCGACAATCTCTCATACCAAGCCCTAGGGGCTTGCTTAAGACCATAGAGGGCCTTATCTAACCTATAGACATGGTCAGGATGGGTAAGACTCTGGAATCCTAGGGGTTGTTCCACATACACCTCCTCCTTGAGGATACAATTCAGAAACACTTTTCACATCCATTTGATACAAGGTAAATTTCAAATAGCAAGCAACAGCAAGAAGAAGACGAATTGACTCAAGTCTAGCTACAGGAGCAAAGGTTTCATCAAAATCTAGACCTTCTATCTGTGAATACCCTTGCACAACCAGTCTTGCCTTGTTTCGGGTGATGATGTCTTTTTCATCAGTTTTGTTTTTGAACACCCATTTGGTTCCTATGACATTTTTATCCTTAGGTCTAAACACTAAATGCCAAACATTGCTTCTCTCAAATTGGTTCAACTCATCTTGCATGGCACTGATTCAATCAGCATCAAGCAAGACTTCCTTCACATTCTTTGGCTCTATTATAGAAACAAAACCATAGTATGTGATGGTGTTGATGTCATCCTTATGCATAGCAACAAAACAATTAAACACTGAGAAATTGCTCACCAACTGACCAGTCTTACTCCTGGTTTTTCTAGGGTCAGGCACATCCCCAATTACATGGGATAGATCATGGTCCTTCTGTACTTGTCTTTTGCTGTTTCTGTGAACTGGTTGAATGGTAAGCGTAGCATCCTTCCCAGATGCCAGAAGATCTGAGTCATCATCCATCCATGAGTCATCATCTCCTTGATCTGACTTGGTTTCGAATGAGGTAGGTTCAGCTTCCTATTTGGATACCTGTTCAGACAAAACACACCCATCATTCTTGCAAACAAGAGCATCATTAACAACCACATTTATTGATTCCATAATTTTGCAAGTTCTCTTGTTATACACCCGATAGGCTCGACTATTTCCAGCATAGCCAAGGAACACACCCTTGTCACTTTTAGCATCAAACTTTGTCAAATACTCTCTGTCCCTATAGATAAAGCAGGGACTTCCAAACACTTTGAGATGAGAGATATTTGATTTCCTACCTCTCCAGATCTCATAGGGAGTCATGGTTGTTCCATGTCTAAGAATTACACGGTTTAAAGTGTAACAAGCATTATTTACTGCTTCTGCCCAAAAAGAAAAATAATCAAGACCAGATGCAGCTAGCATAACCCTGGATAGTTCCACAATAACCCTATTCTTTCTTTCTACAATGCCATTATGCTGTGGAATAATAAGAGCAGAGAATTCATGATGCACACCAAACTCTTCACAATAATTTTCAAAATAAGAGTTTTCGAATTCAATACCATGATCTGATCTGATCCTAACTATCACTACTAGAAGAAAGACTTCAGCCGACGAAAATAAAAAAACCAGGCTGACGAATTATTTTTTCGTCGGCTAAAGTCCACGTTAGCCGATGAAATTTTCCTTCGTCGGCTAAAGAAATTTATTCATCGGCTATACTATACTTTAGCCAACAAAATTTTGTTTTCGTCGGCCAAAGTTTTTACTCGTCGGCTAAAGTGTTTTAGTAGACGAAAAAAAATCTCGTCGGCTATTATCGAAAAAAGTCGTCTGCTATTCACAACTTTAGCCGACGAAATAATAGTATCGTCGGCTAAAAGAAAAACAATAAAATGTTGTATAACATGCTTAGTAGGTTTTAAACAAATACACAACTTTGTGAACCAACTCTACATAGGAAGCAAAATTAACAAAAATCTCGTGAAATAAAATGTGTTCAGAATAGTGAAATACGACTATAGTTCAAAAATCACGTAAACCGGGTAACGTCTCGGTACCGATAGTAGCGGTCAACCCTATTTACCGTTATTATTCCCTATGGGAAGCCCTATCATCGGAAAGTATATGTCTCAAAATTTTTATATGGAAAGTTGCGTCTCATCTACGTTAGAGTTTTTTATGTGAAAGGTTTGACCAAACTATGTAATATAGAGGGAGATATAAGCATTTTCGTGTGATAAGTGACGATGGATTAGGGTTGACTATTTCGATGGAGCCCTTAACATTGTCAGATCCAGTTGAATTTTTTACTATAGACATCTTTCATCATAATGATCATATCTGACGGTCGAATTTTGGTTTGTGAATTTTAGTCATCGGAATCACAACGTGTCTACTAATGTTGTATAACTTGTTTAGTAGGTTATACAACTTTGTGAACCAACTCTACAAAGGAAACAAAATTCTCAAAAATCTCGTGAAATAAGATATGTTCAGAATGGTGAAATACGGCTATGGTTCAAAAATCACGTAAATCGGGTAAAGTCTCGGTGCCGATAGTAGCGGTCAACCCTATTTACCGTTATTATTCCCTATGGGGAGCCCTATCGTCGGAAGGTAAATGTCTCAAAATATTTATATAGGCGGTTGCGTCTCATTTACGTGAAAGTTTTTCGTATGTAATATAGAGGGAGATATGAGCGTTTTCGTGAATTTATAGACTTTAGCCGACGAAATATTAAAAAAGTCGTCTAAGGTTAAAATTTTTTTGGCGGTAAAATTTTCAAAGGACTTTAGCCGACGAAAATATATAAAAAGTCGTCGGCTAAAGTTGAAAAAAATTTGGCGGCAAACCAAATTTGAGGGAAAATTTTCAAAAGACTTAAACCGACGAAAATATATGATTTCGTCGGCTATTGTCAAAAAAATTTTTGCGATCAACCAAAATTTTCAAAAGAGTTTAGCCGACGAAAATAAAGAATTTCGTCGGGTAAAGTTCTTTATATAAGAGTTTTACTGGAGGTGGATGGTAAGAAGTCAGAAAATCAGAAAAAGTTCTGGATTTTCTTCTCGGCCTAGCTCCGCCATTAAGCCCCCGGAGACCGCCACACTTGTCTCAAAAAAGCTTCGCCGTCGTCTCTACTTCATTACTGGACAGGTGGTACATCGAGTGGCGCTGCCGTGAGGGATAAATCGAGCTCCAAAACTCTGCCGGTTCGGATTCGGTGTCCATCGAATTTCTCCTTCCTCAGGTCATCATTTGGTGAGTTCTATATGTGGATAAGTTGAGTTTGATTAGTACTACATTCCCTTAGAATTTGGTAGCTTGATTCGGTGTGTGAGGAGAATCGAAGATTTGAAGTTTTTAGGGTTTAAAATTAGGGATTTTTATATTTTGATTGAATTGCCCTGTTTAGGCTTAGAATTGGGCTTCGACTTCTTCTAAAAAGTTGTTCGAAATGTTTAGAGGAAGATTCTGTCAAATTTTGGTGGTGATTAGAGGTGGCCGAAAGTTTCTGCAGTTTTTTTTTCAAAAACCAGCAACTTTAGCCGACGATATTTAAATACTTTAGCCGAAGATATTCGTCGATTATAGTATTTTTTAATTTTTTTATAAGGTTTAGCCGACGAATTACAGACTATATTTCGTCGGCTATAGTATTTTTTTTAATTTTTATTACATACTTTAGCCGACGAATAAAGTCTCAGACTATCGTCGACGAAACATTTAAGATATTCGTCGGCTATTGTCCCAGATAATAGCCGACGACGTCTTCTAGTGTCGTCGGCTAAAGTCATCGCCGACGACCCTTTCTCGACAAAACCATAGCCGACGAATTTAGTTAACAGACCGACAAAACTTTTTGTCGGCTAAAGTGTTTGTCCTGGTAATGTATATGCATGTCATCATTCAATATCTCATTTGTGACTCTCTTAGCAACACTGTAATAATTTTCAAAAGTTTC
Source organism: Fragaria vesca subsp. vesca (assembly GCF_000184155.1). Classification (NCBI taxonomy): domain Eukaryota; kingdom Viridiplantae; phylum Streptophyta; class Magnoliopsida; order Rosales; family Rosaceae; genus Fragaria; species Fragaria vesca. Next base: position 11,141,180 of record NC_020492.1, on the reverse strand, counting down.
ACCTTTGTTAGATAAAAATCTGTTTCACCTTTGTTAGATAAAAATCTCACCTAAGTGAATCTACAAAAATCATCAACAATTACAAGAGCATACTTTCTTCCTCCAATGCTTTTAGTCTCAACAGGTCCTACTAAGTCTAAATGCAGCAGTTCAAGAACATGAGTAGTAGGTTTAGCATTTAACAAAGGATGAGAGGTTCGAGTCATCTTACCAACTTTGCATTCACCACACATACCTTGGGGAATACCAGCAAGCTTTGGTATCCCTCTGACAGCTTCTTTTGAGGATAGTTTCACTATATCCTGATGGTTCAAGTGACAAATTCGTCTATGCCAAAGATCTAAAGGTTCCTCACAGATCATAGATCTAAAACATAGCTGTGGTGAGAACTTCTCTTTTGCTACAACACAATAGCATTGATCCCTAGTTCTCCTTCCTCTCATTACACTCTTTCCTTTACCATCTAAGACAACACATCTCTGCTTATCAAAAGTGACAGAATCATGTTCATCAACAATCTGACTGACACTTAACAAACTCACTTCTAAACCCTTGACCAGCAAGACGTTTTTCAGACAAGGGAGACCAAGGGCATTTACTGTCCCACTTCCCATTATCGGAGCCCAAGCTCCATCCCCAAAACCAACGTTCCCTTCTGGATGAACGTCATCCATGGACGAAAACCACTTGGGATCTCTGGTCATGTGCCTTAAAGCACCACTGTCTATATACCAGGAATCAGCGCAACGCGCTGTGAGGGCTGTCAGGACTACGCGACACATCGCTACTGTTCTAGACTCCTCAACCGACTCTAGGCTAATCCAGACACAAGACAAGAAACAAACAATGTTTTCCTCCTCAGGATCACTGTCACATTCATCAACAAGTTTCGAATCCGTGTGTGGAGGTTTAAGGGTATAAGGTCTAGAATCCTTCTTCTTAACCCAAGCTAAGTTCTTGTTTAGTTTTCTAGCTGCGGGGACAGACAAACCCTTAGCTAATCTAGCAAATTCCTGCAGAGATTTCTCTAGAGTGGCTTGGAAAGATGTGAAGAAATTTGCAACCGACTTGTTGCTCTGAAGGCTGGAAAACTCTTGGTTTCTCCTAGGGTATGCCAGGCTGTTTTGGAGTTTCCTACAAAAAGATCGAATGTGACCAGGAACACCACAGTGATGACAAGTAGGTTTGAATCTTTTTGGAGGTTCAACCTTGTTAGACACTACTTTAACATCAGGAACTTTGCTTTTGACAAACACAGTTCCACTACTTTTAGATCAGTTCTCGCCAGTTTCAAACCCTAGGCCCTGTTTGTTCTTATCTGGTCTACCCATTCCACACATCTTGGTCAGTTTTTCAGACCCTATTGAGAACCTAGAAAACTGTTGCTGAGATTCTTTGAGAGAAACCTCAAGCGCTAGCTTATCAGCCTTAAGACCACTAAGAGAGTTTTCTAGACTCAGCTTTTCAGCCCTCCACACTTCTTGCTGGGATAGCAATTCAACTTGTATCCTTGCTTTCTCTTTTTCACACTTCGCAAGGTCTTTGGTCAGAATGTCTATCTTTGATAACATGGAGTTTGATGCATTGACAAGTTTAGTGAACTTTTGCATTCCATCATCATCTTCATCATCCTCCGGAGTCTCGTTTTGAGATATCGTGGCAATAAAGGCAACTGGTTCTTCATCATGATCCAAAAAGGAATCAGGAACAACCCGAGCTATGAAAGCCACAGTGTCCTCCTCTTGATTAGACAAGGGATCCTCTTCACTGTCACTGTAGGTGACGGCAAGAGCCTTTTGAGGGCGAATCCTCCTATTTGCATAGTCAACAGCTCTATGTCCCACACCCTTACAATCAAAACACACATCGCTTCTTTGGGAGCTCTTACCCTTAGGATTTCTATCTTGTCCTCTATCTTGAGATGACTCAGCACGAGAATTCCTAGGATATCTGTCATGACCTCTATCTTGTGACGTCTCACCAAATCTAGGTTTTCCAAAACCCCGGTTCGAGGAAAACGGTTTCCTCCTTTTCTTGAGAAAGTTTTCAAACTGTTTTGTAAGGAGGGCACACTCTTCTAGACTGTATTCAACATCCTCATGAATTTTAATCTTTAAACTTGACTCAGTTTCCTTGACAGAGGAGAGGGCAATGGATTTCTCTTTCATCAATCCCTTCTTATGGGCTTCGTAGGTTTTCAGGTTTCCTACTAGCTCTTCTAAAGAATAGGTTCTCAAATCCTTGGATTCCGTTATGGCTACTCTCTTATTCTCAAAACTAGGAGGAAGACCTCTAAGAAGCTATCTAACAATCCTAGATTGTTCTAGAGGAGAATCAAGATCAGCACATTGATTTGTTATGTTCAAAATACGACTATAAAACACATCTATTGACTCACTTTCGAACATTTTCAGCTCATCAAAATCTAACAAAAGATCTTAGAGCATCTGTTCTCTCACTTGCTCATTACCTTCGTAGGTTGTTAGCAACACTTCCCAAGCCTGCTTGGCTGAGACACAGATAATGATTCGTTTGCGCTCCCCCTCAAAGAGAACCGAGTACAAACTGTTGAGAGTTTTGATATTCATCCGAGCAGCAATTTTTTCTAAATCGGTCCACTCAAATCTAGGCTTCGGTACACTTGCACCAGCCAGAATCGAGGTCTGTTATGGGGCTGACCAGCCATCCTCAACCATCATCCATTGTTTCCCATCATCTTGGGAAATAAAGAATGCGGTCATCATGATTTTTCATTGTGAAAAGTTCCTTCCCTCAAACAGTGGAGGACAGTTCACGAAAGTGCCTCTCTCACCCATTTTAAAACCCGAGGATCTTACTAGAAAATGCTAGGAACTGCTCTAGTACCACTTAAAGGTCCTAGGGAGGGGGGGGGGGGGGGGGGGGTGAATAGGCATTTTTTGAATTTTCGTTGACTTCTATATCTGAGGATAGCAATCACTTGTGCTATCCCAGATCCACAGGATACGAGTTTGCAAAAAGTAAATTGCAGCAAATAAAGAAACAACACAAGGATGTTTTTTACTCGCAAAAACCCTGAATGCAAGGAGAAAAATTGCGCGTCTCTAAGTCTTGAGAGACAAAAGCTTTCCACTAAGTTTAAGTAACTTTTTAGAAGAATAATAGTTCTAGTGATACACTACCACAATGCTATCATTCCTAGTCCCGAACTAGTCTAGACCTATTCCCTCTCTTGTTTCTAAGCTCTTACAACATGGAACACTTTCAGAAGCCTTCACTACTAGAATAAAGGACTTAGGCGACGAAAAAATTTTCGTCGCCTTGGTAAGTAGTTAGGCGTCGAAAACTTCATTTGTCGCCTAAAATCACTTAGGTGACGAACCAAACACCTTAGATTACCAAGGAGACAAAAGAAGGACTCATACTATTTTCGTCGCCTTGGTAGACATTAAGGCGACGAATATGGTTTCGCTGCCTAAACTATCAACCACTGAGGCGACGAACATATTTTTTTGTTGCAAGTTTATCTTCGGTGACGAAAGTATTTATAATCTCATCTTTATGAACCAACTATATATAGGAAGTAATATTTTCAAAAATCTTGTGAAATAGGATGTGATCGGTATGATGAAATATGACTATAGGTGAAAAATCACATATTTATGGTAACGTTTGGTCCCCAATAGAAGCGATCAACCCCATTTACGCTTATGTCTCCCTATGGGGAACCTTATCGTCGGGAGGTGAACGTCCCTAAAGTTTTACAGAGGTGGTTAGATCTCATCAATGTGAGAGTTTTGTGTGTGGAAGAATCAACCAAACAAGGCGATATAAGGGTATGTAAGAGCGTTTTCGTGTAATAAGTGACATTGGTTTAGGTTTGACTATGTGGATCGAGACCCAAACCTTATCGAAAACATGTGAATTTTTTTTATAGCCGTTTTTAAGTATACTGATCATATCGTACGGTTGAATTTTCATTTTGTGAAATTTAGCCATCGGAACCACAATATACCTACTAATGTGGTATAACTTGTTTAGTAGGTGACACGACCCACCCCGAATTTCACCCTGAAACCCAGAGTAAGTCGTGCGGGGACCACCTCCAAGGAAAATTTACTGAAAAGATTAAGAAAATCTCCCTTGCAGATGGACAACCCTAACTCGAAAATTTCATATTACACTCTTAATTTAATGCTTCTGAATATCACATAATATACAAAATTCTAAAGTATTCAGAGCTACTAAACACAAGCGGAAGCAAGAAAACACGAGTAGGTTGAACAGGTAACCTACTGATGAAAACTGGCCGAAAAGCGGGTGACTATGCCTCGTCTCCTACTAGAATCCAACCCGAACTCTGCA
>NC_020492.1:11095429-11128956 GCF_000184155.1 Fragaria vesca subsp. vesca | reverse complement strand
AGAAGAGAAAGAAGAAGAAATGGGTTGGGCTCGGCCCAGCCGACCCAACACCCCTTTTAACCCATAATTCCAAAATTCAACACCCCGAAAAATAATACCCGAATAAAAATTACCTTTTACTAGCTAAAATTTACTATTTTTACCGTCGTCGTATTTTCCTCATACGAATAATCCTCCGCACATAATCGTCCCCGAAACCCCTCTAGGGACCAATTAAACTATTTACTCAATGATCGAGACGGTAAAATTCTTATTATAATCACGCTAGTAAATAAGGTAAAAATATAAGGGTCGGGATGTGACAGTATGTTATATGCAAGTGTACATTTTTGTGAACCAATTATATATAGGAAGCAATATTTTCAAAAATCATGTGAAATAGGATGTGATCAGTATGATGAAATACGGTTATGGTTGAAAAATTACATATTTTCGGTAACGTTTGGTCCCCGATAGAAGCGGTCAATCCTATTTATGCTTATGCTTCCCTATGGGTAGCCTTATCGTCGGGAGGTGAACGTCCCTAAAGTTTTACATAGGTGGTTAGATCTCATCAATGTGAGAGTTTTGTATGTGGAAGAATCAACCAAACTAAGCCATATAAGGGTATGTAAGAGCGTTTTCATATAATAAGTGGCGTTGGTTTAGGTTTGACCGTGTAGATCAAGACCCAAACCTTATCGAAAACAAGTGAATTTTTTTCCATAGCCGTATTTAAGTATACTGATCATATTGTACGGTTGAATTTTCATTTTATGAAATTTAGCCATCGGAACCATAATGTGCCTACTAATGTGGTATAACTTGTTTAGTAGGTTATATGCAAGTATACATCTTTGTGAACCAATTATATATAGGAAGCAATATTTTCAAAAATCATGTGAAATAGGATGTGATCGGTATGATAAAATACGGCTATGGTTGAAAAATCACATATTTCCGGTAACGTTTGGTCCCCGATAGAATCGATCAACCCCATTTATATTTATGTTTCCCTACAATTCTATAATATAATTTCTTACTTAGGCAAAAAATAATAATCATTTCAATTTAGCATATAACTAATTGATTACTCAAATTAATTCAATACTATAATTATATAATTCTATAAATAAAACTGATAATGAATATCCTTAAATTACTGAATTAATTCAATACTATAATTATATATTTCTAAAAAAAATATTAATTACTTAGAGGATGAAAGTATAACCTTTCGTTGCCTAACTGCAAAATTTTTAGCGGCACCTTTTTCGCCAAAAATTTCAGACAAATTCAAACCAAAATTTGAAAAGTTTCCTTATCTTCTTTTTGTTCTTCTTTTTATTACCTCTGCCTCACTTTTCATTTCTCTATGTTTTTCTTTGAACTCTCTCTTCTCTTCTTCAGACCCTCTTCACTCCCTCCTCTCTTCTTCAGACCTCTCCTCTCCTCTCCCACCTCTCTTCTCCCCCACCGACTGAGACCCCTAAACTCTAGCTCTCCCTCTGCCTCTCCTTCTTCTTCGCTCTCCCTCTGGTCTGCGTCCCAAGACGAGCACGCGGGTCGAGCACGCAGATCTGGATCGCTGGAGAAGGGGTTGGGTGGCCGACGAAGGAGTATGCAGATCTGAGCACGCAAATCAAAACCGCCAAATGGAGGAATTAAATCTCCACTGCTTCAACTATCATGGCCGCCGACCACCATCGTCAAGGCCAAGTGATCGCTGCCCGCTCACCTTCCCTTCGTCGAGGTATGTAAATCTTAATATTAAAATACCGTTTAGCCTTGGTTCATTTGTGATCGGAGAACTAAGTTTACGTTTTTGTAGATGACTACGGAGGCGATCTTGGTTGAAATTGGGTTGTTTGATCTCGGTTGTAAGATATTGGGGTTATTTGGGGTTGATTGGATTTGGGTTGTAAGAAGTTGGAGTCGGAGGTGGTGTAGGAGGCGGCGGCGGCAGTGGTTGTAACAATACTGGAAACCCAGTATCTATCAAAAAAGAACCTAAAACACAAAAAAGGACCTAAAGGAAAAGAACCTAAAAGAAAAGGACCTAAAAGAAGAAAAAAAACAAAAACAGAAAATTCACGAATTTAATAAAAATAATTTTTTTTCTTTTCTTTTTCTGTCACAAATTTAATATTGGAACTTAAATTTGGAAAAAGAAACTAAGGTGACTATAATTTTCTTTTATCACTAAGTGTTGGCAACAATAATTTCGTCGCCTGAATGTGTTTGTTTTCCTCACTTTAGACTTATGCGACGTTGAATAAATAGTCGCCTAAGTGTTCATTTAGGCGACCATTATTTTTTTTTCGTCGCCTAAGTTCTTACTGGTCCATGCTGATGCGACGATTGTTAGGCGACGAACTTTTCGTCGCCTAAGAACTTAGGCGACGAAAATGAGCATTTAGGCGAAACCTGTTTGTCACCTAAGTCCTTTATTCTAGTAGTGCTTGTTCGTGAATTCAGCTAACCACTAGCAGATTCAACTTTGAACGTACGCTTCTCGGGTGAATTGGTTGCACTACACATCCCTCATGGTATGCAACATGATATGAGTTGATGAAAGAAGTTTTGAGTTCAATCTCTAAGGTTTACAGTCACGAAAAAGACTTAGAGCATCATGAACTATGCAAGCTAAAACTAGACTTAACAAAGAAAACGCAATAAGGCAGTTTTCAACAACAATTGAGCAAAGCCAAAGCTATAGATATATATAGGCAGACAAGGCATCAAAGATGATGCAAGCTGACCTCAACATGTTTCAGAAAGGTTTGGACAGAAGTGTTTGGCTCCCATATTGAAAGTGATGTAACCAAACAGAGAGATGACACAAGCAATCTCAATAAGACAAAGAAACCTTTCCTAAAACATGAACGATTTAAACCAAGGAGCAAAGAGGTTTCAAACCCTCTTACTCAGTCCATTAGTGGACCTTGACACAGCTGATAACGACTGGTCTTTGAATCACAGAGAGACCAGCTTTGTATTGGATAATGTATCATAAAATCCAAGCTGGAGCCTTGAGCATCAAACCATTTGGTCATGGGTTGGCATAACAAAAGTTCTCAACCCTTAGACTGGTTTGAGCGCCAAGGCATTTCCCACAAACACAGTTGTCCATTTGAATTTGAAAATCAACAAAGACCTAATAAACTAATATAACAGGTTCTTTGAAAATCAGGACAATAAAAGACTCAGTACTAGGATAGCAAGCGAACCTGCTAACCTCTGTAAAAAACAGTGATATGCAAATGCATGTTTTACCTGAAACCATAAGAGATGTTAGTGACACTTGTTCTTGTTCAGATGACAGTATCTCAAAGTGTTTTGCAGGATAAAGGATTGCCAACTATCCTTATACCTTCAAATATATATATAGGCATGACTTATTAATTAAATTAAGGACAGGACCATCCAAATTGAAGAAGTTTGGAAACATTCCTAATAATCAAATATTTCCAGGGTTAATTAGTTTAGTATAGAACACTAATTAGCCATTCGTTATATCACTTCAGCAATCTATAGATCATTCATTTTTTTTTATCTCTTCAGCAATCTAAAACAAGAATAATATATAAAAGGAACTCATTTTTATTTATCTGTAAAAAGTCACATAGAAATTACTTTCGTGACTCCAAAAACCTATAACATGCAGTATGGAACCCTCAATAACATGCCTCTTCACTCGACTTTCAAGATGAGAGACATTCGATCGTTTTCTTTACCTATGTTTCAAATCATGATGTGGTTTTTATTTACAAAATTGATCTGTGTTTGACCAGTATCAATTTCTGCTAGCTAGTTTGGATTGGGATTAGCCACAAAGTATGCCAAAACACCAATAAATGGTGCATTAATGTATGTGGTTGGTTCGGATTTCCTAAAATCAGCGCGATCATCGTCATAGACATCATCTTCTCCAGGTCCTCCTACTAGGGCTCCCACCAGGACATTAGGGTTAGGGTTTGAAGAATTGAAATACACTGAGCCTTCTTTGCAAGCAATGGGTTGAGGATGGTCCTTGATTGATGGTAAAGAAGAGCCACGGTGGTGAATTCGCTGCGGATAATGGTCGCTGTATCCAACCATGTATGACAACCCCATTGGATTATCACCCAAAATGTAATCAACCTGCTTTTTGGCGATTGCGCGAAGCGCTGTTGGACTGACATCTATGTTCCCACAGTTGAGGGACTGCGAGGTTCGTGCAAGGTAATTTGCGTAAACGAGTAGCAGGAATGAAATGGAAGTTACATGTTGCAGATTGCTGCCTCCTGGCTTGTAGATGAGACCAGCTGGAGTGTACTCGATGTGGGAGGATGATGACTCCGGTATTAACGTGCACATGAAGCTATCGGCCGATGATTTGTAGGATTCAAGGTTGTACATGCTGCCTTCTAGGACTTCCTGGGAAATGAAGCAACCGTTTGACATGAAATCATATAGTTCATATTGTACAGAATCCTATAACATTCTGGGAAAACTTGACCTAACCTTGGAGACTAGAACATTGAGGCCAGCATGCTTGTTATCCCAACCGAATTCGTTTATATTGTCCTCTGCACCAAGAGTTTTTCCATTGTTTTGTATGTAGTCAAGGTAACCACCATCCTGAGTGACTCTCCTCAGCCAGGCTGCACTCCATAGCAATTCGTCCTGTCAAACGTTACGAAATATTTTTTGTCAAGCTAGCTATATATAGTTGAAGACCCAATTTTTTCTTAATCACTACATCTACAAGCTGTGACAAACTTTTTTCCTAGCAAAATACGGCGAAAGATTACAAACACTGAGATTTTGCTACGATGCATATAATTATAATGTAGCAAAGAAAACATCAGAATGATCAGCTTGCGGGAATGAAAAATAAGTGATTGGAAGCATGTAGTAACCCTCATGATATTATGCTTAGTCATCTTTAAACAAAGGTTGTGACTGACAGAGTAATTTGTTAACAATATTATTAAGTGTAGAATAATGTGTTAACATTCTATTTGGAGTTGAGTAAGGTCATGCATATATTGAGGTTATGTACTTACTTGGTAACCATCGAAATCACAGTAAAATGGGCAGACACCATCTCTAACATTGGCATTGTCACTATAAGCTCCCCTGTAAGTATCAGCAAACTCAAAGGCTTTCATGGCATTTCGCAACAATGTGTCCGCGTAACCAGGGTCAGAGGATCGGAACGCCATTGAAGAAGCTGCAAGCGCCGCGGCTGTCTCACCGGCGACATCAGAAGCCGGATTTGGCGAGTCAATAGCATATACAGTCCTGGCTGTGTCCATGTCTTCCGGCCTTTCCCAGCAATTGTGGTCTGTAATTGGATCCCCAACCTAATATTCCATGAAAACAAAGGTTAGGTCCCTCAAAAGGATGAAAGATCAAGCAAAACTTCAATGTCGTTACTTAATGTAAAATTGTTTGCATTATTTCACTAAGTGGGGTATGTTTTGTACTATTGAGACACATTTTGGCCTTAGCAATCTATGGACAAAATATGTCTTGTATATATGGAGCATAAAGCTTGATGAAAACAATTGATTCATGCAAGTCACGGACTTGGAGGAGAAAAAAAGAGTATATGGATATAGCCTACCGTCCACTCATATAAGATTCAGATTATTGGCTCTCACCTTCGGTGACAAAGTGAACTCAAAGAACGTCTATTCTTGTAAACAATTAATTAGAACCACAGCTTCATATGGCATGGATTAAACCTACTATCATTAGCTATGAGACTTCTCTATGATATATAAATTGTTCTGGGTGATCATCTTTTCTGAACGTTCACATTTCAGGTAAATCATCTTCTGGAAATTTACTAAAAGTTGCACACATTATTACTCGAAACAAAATCCTAGGCGTTCCATAACAACTTGCATACTAGGACTCCAGAGGAAAATGACACCTACCTCTCTCCTCTTCATCTACTCTGAGTTAATAATATTTACTATTTAGTTGATGATTTGATCTATGGTAGATTTCAGATGAAACAATAATGGATGATAAAAGTCTTCACCATTCAAACCTAACGCACTAATAATGCTCTAACGAAACGAGTGTTTCATTTCATCTATTAATTCCTACCTAGACTTGCTATGAAGAACCTCGTTTTGTTTATCACAATATCCAAAATAGGAAAACCTTCAGTTCTGGAGACGTACGTAACGTATAAGCAAACAAGAAATATAGAGATGCAGCCAAAACTTCACCAAACTCGGAGCACTGGATTCTACGACTAGAAACATGCAATGCACACAGTTCAAAAGGCCTCACACCTTTATAAAAAAAAAAAAATTAATGTTGCCCAAGAACCCTTTAGATTTTGCAGACAAAACAACGGGGGTCACCACAGTATCAAAACCACCAAGCTAGCCATTAACACAAACACCAACCAAACCCAACAACAATTTCACACACACCATTAACTTACTTGCACAAAAATCCGATTGGGTTGCTGCGACACCGTTTTGAGGAGATAATCCGTCCCCCAACGAATGGCAACCATCGCATTCCTCAGCTCATTAGGAGGCATGAACTCCCCAAACTCGATTACACTCCACGCCAGCATTGTGGTTGTGAACGCCATCGGAAACCCGAACTTAACGTTGTCTCCGGCGTCGTAGTAACCGCCGGTGAGGTCAGTGTTGTAAGTCCAACCGTCACTCAAGCCGGAATTAGCGCGCCAAGACTGGCGTTGGTCCTGAGGCAAGACCCCCGACCTCTGGCCCTCGAAGAAGAGTATGCATTTCGACAATGCGTCTCGGTAGTCGTGCCCTCCGCCGTGGACGGTGGCGAGGGGGAGAAGGAGGAGGAGGAAGGAGAGGGAATGAGTCATGGGTTTCATGGGTGGGTTGGTTTAAACCGGTGGAGTAGTAATGGGTTTTGGTTTTTGGAGGGTGGGGGTTTATATATGAGGGGGCGTTGGGGGGTCACGGGGAAGGAGAAGAGGGAGAGGCGTGAGAGCGCCGACAAGTAGAGAGGGAGTGTCAGTGAGTGAGTGAGAGGAGGAGTCACATGCGTTACATACAAACATGGGATTGATTATGTGAGTGCATTATACTTCAAACCTATGAATATGATGCTGCATAAGCTTTTCTTTGTGGGGACTAAAAAGTTTAGGGTGTTGGGTTTCTTTTTTATTCTCAAGCTAGGGAAAATATAGAGCGTTGGTCTAGTGGAAAACCAGTTAAGATTCAAGTGAAACGAACGTTGTAGATGTTCTCCTAGTAATAAGAGCTTTATAGTTTGAATCTCTGTTTGTGAAATATATTTCTTGAAAATGAATCATATATAATTTTATCTCGGCACCAGAATTGGTTACCATTTTGCAATATAAATAACAAAAACAAAATTTCGTATGAAAAAAAATATTGAGCATAAGATATAAATTGAAAGTGGAGAAGCCGAGGAGATGGAATGGAAGCGGGTTAAGGAAAAAGATATTTTATAACGATTTAGTATAGATATGACGTAACATCGTTTGTCTTTTTTTTGTAAATTAAATATTATGAGTTCTGCTCTGATTAGAGATTAAAATGATGGTAAGAATGATGGGTCACCTAGTATTTGATCTAGTGGGGAAGTGACCACCAGAGTTGCTCTAAGTCTCTACCAGTCGTTCGAAATATTAAGCGACGATCGGAGTTTGTTCACCTTTTCTTGCCCTTTTCTTGCTTGGATCATAGAAGAGAGTTCTCCTTACGGTGCTTGGTATTTCAACAAGGTTATTCAAGTGTCGACTAATATTGAAAATGACTATTTCCTTGCAAAGAATCAGTTTCACAATCTCATTGCATATGGAACAACTCAGGTGTAGATATCAAATGTTCTAACTTACAAATCCAAGCAACTGAAAAATGCTTAAGCTACTGTATCTAAAGAGGAACCAACTGATAGGTACTGCAACTAAGCTGTTTATAAAGAGCAAAGACTGCAAAGTGACTGGACATTGTTTAAAGCACCAATACATCCAATTCCCAAAAACAAAAATTCTATCTTTTTATTGTAGATAAAGCTGAGTACCAAGACACCAAGTAGCAACAGGTACTGACTGATTCTTTTCTCCTTATCCAAGGAAGCCAGTGGAGGCTCTCAATTTTATGCCATTTTAGTGTAACTACTACTTTTGTTTGTAGAATATAATTTGCTTCATATATTGGAACTCTTATGTCATAAGGATTGTAGTGGCGGTTGGAAAGAGATTCTCTGAGAAAGAATTATGTTCTGGGTGTCTTATTGGTACATCTTCAAATTGTTAGTGATAAGCCAAAACCATAAAACCTTGTTATGTACAAGCAAGAACTTGCTCCGAGTTTGATTCTAAATTTCGTGGTAGAGATAGACTTGCATTAGAAGAAAAGAGGAACGTATACTAGGTTGCATAAAACCTTGCTCGCTCATCCTCATCAACAAACATGTCAAAATCAAGAATGCAACAATGTATGCATTACAGAGTTCAAAATGTTTAAATTTTTGATGATTCCATCATACATGATTGAGTTGCGAAAATTTATAGACAGCTATAACTTGTGTTGTGAGATTGCATGAAAATGCTTCATATTAATGGTTAATGGTTAGAGATTGAGTTGTATGGAGCAGAATGTAACTATAACCTACATTTTTCAACCTAATTGTCTTTTGAGTTTTGATGGAACACCATATAAAGTATACAAGAGACTACAACCGACCACTTCCAATTTAGAAATGTAAAGATTCTGATGTTAATTAGGAATTTAAGATGTAGCTAAGTGGGATTGATGGTGGGTTTATGTCTTCCCAAAACTTGATTAGTCATTTGTCTCTTCTGATTATTGATTAGTCTAAATTTCCTTATACATTGATGCATAAGTGCTTGATTTTGGTTACACCAACTTAAAGTGAGATGATCTTTTAAAAAAAAAAATAAATAAATAAAAATAAAAAATAAAAACTTAACTAGTGAGATGATTATGTCATGAATCATGTTTTTTTTTTTTTTTTTTTTTATTTGAATGCAATTGTTGGTTGGAGACTTGGGGAAGCCTTGCCATCATTTGATAACAGATCGATGTCAGATGGACCAAACTTCAAAGCATGTGTAGAGAACTAACCTTGAACAGAACAAAAGCTTCAGTACGTTCTTCAAGTGGTATATCTAGATTTATTCACTGATAACTCAAGTGGTCTATACAGAATGATAAGATCATGATGTACACACATTCATGAGTCGTAACATTGTAACAAAGTAGTTTAGCATCACTCTAGATCTTGGCATTAATTTTGAATTGTTTTGGACGCGAATGCAGGTCATAAGAATCATGGAGATTTAACGATTAAGTGTTTATATCTCAATCACTGAAATTAAATCAAATGGTGTGGTAGAGATTTTCTATTAGAACCTTCATATTTTCTCATTTGACACGTAGTATATATTCACACCTCAATTTGATTTTTAAATTTCGTATGAGATAAGAGAATTTCATAGCAAACTTTTTAGCACTTTTAGGACATAATGTTCATGATGTAATGTGCTGCTCTTCCCAGCTTCTAGTCTCAGTCTACTCTGCCTTCCGTTTGCGGTGATGGTTGTAGCTGAGGTTTTTCTTTGTAATTTTTTTATTGTATTTTCTATTAAAAAAAAAAAAAAAACCCTAATCACACCATTCCTCAATTTTTCTTGCCACACCGTCCATTAATTCACTGGGTGCAAGATTGATTTAGAGTTTTGTTACGTTTTTGAGGAAATGTTGTTAGATAAACGGGTACATTGTGGCTGGGAATGGGAAGGTCGAGGGTCATGAAAGATCTATGAATAGGTGCCTCGGTGGCTAGTTAAGTATTCTCTGGTGGATTGAAGTTTGATGATACAAATACTCATAGAGTTGATATGTTGGTAAAAATCGTAAAATGTACAATTGAGGCAACGTAAACAACTTCTTTCTTTCTCCATCTTCAAGGTTAGAGATGAATTCTGAAAATGTAGAAGAGTGAGGAACTGAGAATCGCAGCTAAAAAAGTTAATCTCGTATATTCAATGCCTTAGCAAGTTAGCATTATCTCATTTGAAGGCTTCAAAACTGGAAATGTTCAAAGTGACCAAAAAACGAACGTCAAAAATGCTAAATTCATATCGAAGCAAAATTGCTTTATAACAATGTCCATGACCTGTATCTATGTGCGACAATATCAATTGACATGGTAACGAAGCATATCGCTTATATAACGTCCACCAAGTTAATTATTAATAGGTCTTGCCTGAGGATTTCGACCTTCGCTTTCTTGATGCTGCGGTTGAACAACCATTATCAAATGCTTGTGACCAGATGATCTGGCCGAATATTGCTTCAGGTGAACTCTCTGGCACTGCTGCATTCTCTCATCTTTCCCCTGACCTCCTAGTCCTCCCTACTGTTTACTGGGGTAATTTGCTTTGACATGTTGCTATCCGAACAAGAAAGAGCAGTGGCTTTGAAAGGTGCTTCATGGTATTGTTTCGGTTGAAACAGTTACTCGATTGTCTAGGACTGCCGCTGGATGTGGAGAAGGGTAGCTGTTGTGCTTTTACTAGAAACATATTGGCACCTTTCGAAATCTTGAAAGATTCTGCCTGAGGTTGGCTGTGTAGCTTAGTTTGGTGAAACTAGGAGCATAATTGTATTGAGTTATGAATGGGAACATATAGATATATAGACAGGCAGATTATCAAAATCAAGAAGCGGGAGATATATAGTATGGTCTTTATCACCTGGGAAAGTTGGACATATAGGCCGGAACAAAAGGGAGTCCAAGTTTACAAATCAATTCTTATATCAGTCAGACAGGTAACACCAAGTTGACAAGCACACAAACAGGAACCAATAAGTAGACAGAAACTTGACAACTCATTATCAGGCAACTCCAATATTTGCGTACAGTTCTTATTTGTAGCAACAGCCGAAGAATGCAGAAATAATACAAGGTCAAAATTAAGTTCTAATGCAAACTTAATACTCCGCATAAACAAACACATGCTACCAAAACGTATCAATTCAACTCCTCACGGTCGCTCCAACCTTCAACTTAAAATCTAAAACCTGAAACACTTCCTCAAGATAACAAGGTAACTGCAATCATAAGACGATCTATAACTTGTCAGTACCTCCTGGGGTAGCGATCCATGAACCTACCAGAAGGGCACTCGTATGCGAGGTGTCCTCTCCCCCCACAGTTATGACAGATCATCAAGGGGCCCATGCAATCCCTGCTCATATGCCCAAGTTGCTGGCAGTTTCTACATACAATGTCACGGTGGTAGCCGCCACCGCCACCCCCGCTGCGAACTGCACCACCACCACCACCACCACCTCCCCTCTCTGCCAAACCATTGGCTCTGGGGCACTGCCTGGCCACATGCCCAGATACATTGCAATTGTTACAGATTGGTTCATTTGGGCAATCACGAGCCAGGTGACCTGTCTTCCGACAGTTGTTGCATGCCTTCTCATTTGTGCAGTCAACTGCAATATGACCCTGCTTGTAGCAATTGTTGCACAACCTCAAGTCCCCAGGCGGCATTGGGGCAGCAGTGCAGTCTCTAGCACGGTGTCCAGCCTTGCCACAGGTGTGGCAGATGCCCTCATTTGGACAGTTGCTAGCCATGTGACCAGGTTCGCGGCAATTCCAACATAGTGACTTTGTGGTACACTCTGAGGCAATGTGCCTACAAAAATATTTGATGGCAAAGTTACAATATAGAAATAAAGGCTCCACCAGCAAACATGCAAGCATCATAATGTTATAGGAAAGGGAATGAAAAAGAACAAAACACCTGCATTCTTAAGGGACAAGAAACAAAATTTATTGAAAAATGGCACAAAAATCTACCCACCACCCTAATGCTTCTATGTTAAAGCACTCCCAAGTGTTCGGAAGATAGTAGCTCCAGAAAACACCAGAAGCTATTGCCCCACATTAAAGCCAGACAAATTAATATAATTAATGACACATAATTGACACCCAATTCTCAATGAGATAAAGATTTAAATGTTAAAGTAGTCCCAAGTGTTTAGAGATTTAATAGCTCCAAAAAGTACAAGAAGTTAACACCTTGCCCAGCATTTGGGACCGTGCATGATGACCTTAAACTTTTGGTTTTCCCTTAA
The DNA here is from genome assembly GCF_000184155.1 of Fragaria vesca subsp. vesca. Taxonomy (NCBI): domain Eukaryota; kingdom Viridiplantae; phylum Streptophyta; class Magnoliopsida; order Rosales; family Rosaceae; genus Fragaria; species Fragaria vesca. The sequence continues at coordinate 11,116,837 of NC_020492.1, read as the reverse complement.
ATCTTGTTTTTTTCCTATACTAAGAGCGAGAAATATGAAAATTGTAACACTCACTGCTGCTTCTTTTTTTAAGTGATAGCGGTGTAGACACCAACTAGGGTGGTGGTAAGACATACAAATGGTAGCTGCAGTAATTCCAGGATTGTAAGCATTAACTATCTAATCATGACGGTATTAAAAGGTAAACCCAACATCTGAAAAGCAACAATAAACGGTCTAATGAAATATATATCAGATCAAGCTGCATAATATAGAACCACAATTAAGGATAGTGATTGCCACAATAAGACAACAATTACGAGGCAGAAAGAGTTTCCATACCCGGGAAGACTACAGTTGTGACAAATTGCAACATTAGGGCATTCTCTAGCAAAATGGCCAGGTCTTTTGCAATTCTTGCATAGATTGTCTCGGCTGGCAAGAAAATAACAACATATTATGTGATGAACAGAAATAACTGTGTTTTGCATAAGTTGTAAGCTTCTTGAGGTCAGTTACAACGCAGATCAAGCAGAAAAGTTCCATAAAATATATTACAAAAAAATGCATTGAATCCAGCACTCAGCAAAAGAGAGCAAAACAAGGTCCCGTATCGCATCCATAGGAGAAATGGATATGCTATTGAATGGTTTACAGGTGGGATAAGGCACTTTTCTATGCTAAACTGACAAAAAAAAACAACAAAAACTAAACACCAGTCATTCAATTGTGAAGAACGAAATGACCAAATGTCATATATTTTTCTCATCAAGAACAAAGCAGTAAAGGACTGCAAACTAAAATTCAAAATATGATAGTAAACATACCATGCAATCAGAAAGCATTTAGAAAAAAGAGCATGTTCCATCTATACAACTTGTAGGATCCATTGACAGAGACAAGGCTACCACTAGAACTAAGATGAACTTGTGGATAAAACTAGACATTTGTATCTGAAAACATATTTTCTCTTCCAAATGTAGAACAAGACAAATTTATAATTTATAAACTTAAAAGGCCTTCAAAGGCAGTATTGAAGCAGAGGTCTTACTCAACACATACAGTTGATAGCAAGACTCCAGACCATGAAGACATATTGAGAGATGAATTTCTCCATACCAACCCACATATTTAAAGACAATAGAAGAAATCAGATAATGGTCAAAAGCTAGTAAACCTGAAACCACCACCCCGACGACCACCATCTCTCCTGTAAGGTGCATCGCGATAGGAAAAGCGATCAGTACGCATCTTACGATCCGTAGGGCTCCTGCTCCTGCTTCTGCTCCTGCTCCTGCTCCTGCTGAGGCTCCTGCTGTCCATACTTATGTTTAATTTCTTATTATGACCTAGCTCCACTGATTTGAGGGAAAAACACCACCACCACCACCACCACTGCCTCCTCCCTGTCCACATCACAGCCACACCCACATTACAACCACACCCAATATCCATGATGTTAAACCAAACCAACTACATCCTTCATAACAGAAATCACCAAATCCCAGCAAAGTACAGAAAATTTCAACATGCAACCCATCTCATAAGAATTAAATACAACCACACTTGAAGCCATATGCTAAATGTTCAGTCCCTCAACCATCCACATCCTTCAAAAATGAAAGTCTAAGCATCAGTTGCAAACAACCAGTCATTAATTATTGCTCAAGCCTACAAACTTACTCTACATACACTCCAAGTTCTCAAACCAGTCATTTGATAATAACCTAAACCAGTGCGGTGGTGGGGGGGGGGAGGGATACAGAGCGAGAAGGAGCAACTGGTTCCTCATTTGGAAAAATAGGTGTGTTTAGAGTTAAAGGTTGGAACAATGTAAACATCGTCTAGCAACTATAAGTGTTATCCATTTGATAATAGATGAAAAACTAGGAAGCCTGTTTTAGAGAGAGACGAAAGACAACAAGTGAACCAGAAACATCTCCCCAATTTCAGAAACTGTGACCATTACAAACATGCACCCTACTCTATTTAGTATATGACATCAAGACTTTATCGAAAAGGAACATCAAGAGTAAACTTGGAAACTTCAGAGAGATTATCATCAATATAAACAACAACACCTATTAGGACTGCTTTAGATCGTGAAACCCTTCTTTAGGAAGGAGTAGAAAACAATCAATCAATGATATTGTATGATGAATCCTTTTTGCTATGCATACAAGAAAAGGAAAGCCCCTCCCATAACCTCTCATATCCACTACTCATACGAAAAACTGCCTTTTGGAAAATTTCCTTCAGCACTTTTCACCACTATAAGATCATAGCCATCAAGGACTTAGAAGTGGCTGATGAAACTATCAACAGGAAAAAGAAAAATGATGGATAAAGGCATTTCTTTAAGAAAATAATGGGAGAAAAACAATTAGCCAAAAGAAAAACTACTACAGAGAAAAGGAGATTTAAAAGCAGTAGTTCTTGATAAATATGTATCGTCTTAACATTATATTGAATAATGGTCAACATAAGGGTTTTGAAACCAAAACACTCATGCTAGTATCTCTGAAAACATGTTTTGATTGTTTTGATAACATTGAGCATCTACTGGTGAAAAGCAGCAGCAGATTCACGTAGGGGATGGGGTGAAAGCAGCAGCAGATTTCCTTTAAAACCATCAAAGAGCCAATAACCACTCGACCATACTTGAAACAAAACTGAAAACAACCCAACCAAAGCTAGAAAAAAAACATAGAGAATACTACGGAATATATTAATTCGGATGTTATTCAGTCAGCAAAAGTAAGAAGATGAACCAATGAAACACATATGACCTATAGGGTTTCAATAACCTCCTAGTGACTAAGGAACTCCGAATGAATCCAAACAGAAAGCCTTGAAGATCTCATAAGTGGATGCCAGGGCTTCAACATTTGTTACTCCCCATATCTGGCCGTTGTAAACAAACCACAACTTGTGAACTATATACTAAAATCTTGTGACCAGTTTATTATAATACTCGAACCTTCTAACCAGTTTAAGGTGGCACTTTCCTACTCTAAAGTATAATAAATCCAGTGGCGTAAATAAGTTTACCACAATTACTCAAGAACATATAATTACGGCTATTCTTCATAGAATTCCACAATTTATACAAGTAACGCACATTAAATCAGAGACCTCATACATGGATTTCTATGAATCAAGCATATAAATTGAAACACAAGAATCAATGAAATTAAATTAGAGTGAGCTCGACCAGAGAGAGAAAGAGAGCCTACCTGGAAGGCGAAGACGAGAAGGCGCCGCGCGGCTAAGGTCACGGCGTTTCCGAGAAGCCGGCGAGGAATGTCGCGGCGGAGACGAGGGCTGAGAAGGTGCGGTTAGAGTGAAAGGGAGAGAGAAAATGAGAAGGAACCCTAGAACAAGTCGGTCCTCTTTCTCTGTTTGTTCGAGACAACTGAAAAGATTATGAGAATGTGGCTCTGCCTGTGGGCTGTTTACCTTTTTTTCCAAATTACGAAAATGGACCCTTTACGGAATTACAATCGTGTACCCCGCGTTTTAAAAGTACAATTGAGCTCATATTACGATATCAATATAAAACACATATATTTGTGTACATCGGTGAAGACAATCATATAAATGGGCGTATAACATTAAATTATTATTTAAAGATACAAATGATAAAATAGATTTCAAATATTCTACATGTTAAAAAAGTCATCATTAAAAAATATTACATGATAAGATGGTTACCTCATAACATCTTAAATGAAAAGAACAAACAAATGATAAAATAGGCTTCAATTGTTCCACATGATAAAACATGTTACATGATAAGATGATCACCTCATAACATCCTAAATGATAAAAATGTCTATTTTCACACTTTTCACATGACCATTCTACCCTCATCTCTAATTTCACCTATTTTTGATCGATTCTCTCTCGTCGATGATCGTCGACATGGATCATGAATGGAGCTCCGGTCTTCAATCGCAAATACATGCACTCCATCGGAGCTTCGGCAAACCCTGCTCCCCCTCAGTTGCTACCTCCTCTCCGCTGCGCTCAGTCATCGGATCTCCCTCTCCAACCCCTATGTCTCTAGGCCGCACTCGTCGACGGCGCTTGCCGACGACATCATCCCTCTCCTCGTCACATCGTCACCGCTTGAACATGTAGGGAAGGTGAGATGGTTGTCGATTTTGGGAAGGAGAGGGGAAGTAGGAGTCTTCGGGTTCGGAGTTGGAGGCCATTTAATCGTGAAATTGAGAGGGGAAGAAGAGGCGGTGGTCATTGTAGCATCAGAAAAGTGGGAAATTCAGAGTTTGGGTTTGTGTAGTAGTACAACAAAGTATAGACGATGAATTGGAGTGGAGAGTTCAGAAATAGAAAAGAATTAGATTGGCGAGTTGTGCCAAATTTTATGAGTATATGCATGTATGGATCTGAAGTATAATTGCTAGGTAAAGTTAGCCTTTGATGACTGGTTACATGACTAGTTTATTCAGTAAGTATGATTACATCACTAGTTACATGACTAATTGCACGAATAGTTACATGCCCAGTTACATGACTAGTGAGGTGAGGAAATGTAAAACTTACAGCCCTCGGTCAACGCATGCCATTTGAATTTGCCAAAACAAAAATGAAGAAGAAGGAAGTGTAAAACTCAAACATGATAAATTACTTTTCAGTTACATATGACTTTTCAGTTACATTGCCAGTTACATATCCATGTCAGATAAACAGTGGCTACATTGCGAGTTACATGTATGGTTACATGCCCAGTTACATGACTTTCAATAGTTACATGGATAGTTACATATACATTCTAACAATTATATCAACGGTTACATGGAGATATCAGTTAAACAGTGGTCACTTCATGCTTACTTTATAGTTACATTTCCAGTTATATGTCCAGGTTAGATAAATAATGGTAATTTCATGCCCAGTTATGTGTCAGATAAATGGTAGTTATATTGCAAGTTACATTACTAGTTAAATGACTTTTAACAGTTACATGGATAGTTACATATGTCTTTTAATAGTTATATACCCAGTTACATGGAGATGTCTATTAAACGTTAGTTACCTGAATCAGTCATATGACCAGCTACATGGCTTTCAACAGTGGCATGATTAGTTATATTGTTAGTTACTTCATACTTAGATTCTAGTTACATTGCCAAAAACATGTCCAAGTCACATAAATGGTAGTTACATTGCTGGTTACATATACAGTTACATGGCTTTCAACAGTTATTTGGCTAGTTACATGGCTTTCAACAGTTACTTGCCATAAACATGTCCAAGTCACATAAATGGTAGTTACAGTGATAGTTACATAAATAATTACATGACTAGCTAATTACATGGCTCTCAACAGTTACTTGCCTAGTTATATATAAATTTTAATAGCTACATTGCCAATTACATGAACACATGCTTGGGTTTGCAACGCGTAGCGGCTCTTTCCTCACATTCCTTGCTCAAGAACTTGAGAAGGTCAGCCATTGCTAGCACATCAAGGTCCATTGTGCTCTCATCGAGCAAAAGCGCCAAAATTCATTCACAGACATTTCATCAAACACTTGGTGTGTACCTTAATTCATTCATAGACATTTCATCAAACACTTGGTGTGCATGACCAAATAACATAACACATATTAAGAGGAATTATTACATGCACCTGGCACATTGCTGAGTTGGTGTTCCGCACCAATGAATAACTGACACGTTTACATTAATTTTAAATTAGAGTTAAATGGTATTTGAGTTATTAACTCTGTCACTCTGTCAAATAATTCACAGTCGTTTCACACTTACAACACTTGTTTTTCTTCTTCACTTTTCATGGTCGTTTGAATTGGAGTCCGAAAGCGTGAAGGCATCTGGGTAGAGCTAATACACCTCAGAAGAATATCTTATTTGTCTGGGATGGTTGTTAGACAACAAGTGCCATTAAGGAATAATTCAAGAAATTTATTGAATTAACCACAAGATCGATCTTAGTATAGATTTTCAAAATGGGGATGGGTCTGAAGAAGGTTTGGGTGCCCAGATAAAATTCTGGGTACCTGAATATCGTCGAATGACGCGGAGGCAAGAACAGACTTGTCGAAAATCGGTGATTTTAGTAGTGGTAAAGGTGAGTCACGGTGGTGCTTGGTAGTTGGTGGTGGAGGAGAGAGTGAAACTCATGTCTACTTTTTCTCTCCTTTTAAATCCTTGTAAATTGAACCCATAAGCTTAAATTGGCTTCATTTTGCTGAGAGTCGACGAATAGATAGACATATAGGTTGATGGGTAGAAAATTGTTCTGAGGGTATAAAGATGGCAGATTTAAGATTCATAAGAATGGACAAATGGTATCATGTGGCCGGGTGATGAAAATTAAAAAACTGGAAGAGAGCTGATCAATGGCTTATAGCTGAAAAGCCTGAAACACAGAAAACCCTTCACCTTGTTGGAAGAGAGAACGGTGTTAATCGAACGTTAGCTGATATAGGTAATGTATCAACAAGAAACCACACGTTCACACGTCATAAACTAACGTGTCAGTTATTCATTGGTGAGGAACACCACTTCAGAAATGTGACGGGTGCAGGTAATAATTCATCCACATATTAAATATAACAAGCAAATATGCATTTACAATCTAATCAATGAAAGATTCATGGGCAATACATTCTTATTCATAAAAGACATACCCAAAATATATACAATAAAATCCATGACTTCAAGCTTTTTTTTTTTTTTTTAATTCTGGTTGTAATCACATTAACAAGAAAAACCAATCAATTTATAAAGAAGTGAGAATTATGCTAGCGTATCTTGTAAGTTGAAGAAGATGATCGAAATTGAATCGAAAAGTCATGCCGAAACCCTAAACCCACTAACTTATCAAAACCACCACTTCGAATTCGTAGGCACTCCTTAAGAAACCACGGGCCAAAAACACCCATACTACCAAGAACGAAAAGAAACCAGAATAAGGAAGAAGGTGGTGCATGCACACGAGCCAAGGCTCTACACACCTTCCATTTGATATGCAACGATTCACATTTAGGAGTAGGTGTTGTAGGTTTCAAGATATGGCATCGAAAAAGCGTAGGCGGGAGCATATCTAAGACCGAAAATATGGAGGGAGAAGATTGGAAGAGAAGATAGGTGAAATATATTTGATTTTGGGATTAGAAATTAGGCATGGATCTAGGCTGAAATTGACAAAGAAAAATGAAAAACGAAGAATGAAATCTTGAGATTAACTCAGGGGAATCACCACGAGGGTGAGGCAAACCAAGAAACTCCCAAAACGGCAGAGAGAGAGAGAGAGAGACTTAAATCTCAATTCTTAAATAAAGCATCACCGTCTACTTCTACTTCCGATCTAGATTGGGTAGAAGGGTTTTTCATTCTATTTCTCACAACAACCCAAATGTAGTTGATACTCAACTATAAAAAAATTATTTGTTTCAGCTTCTTTTCATGCGTTTAGGTTTTATTAAGTTTTGCGTGTTCTATATTTTAGTGGGTCTCCGTGTTAATCTTAAATTTTTAGTTTAACTTATATTTTCATAATATGACAAAGTTAGACCTTGAAATCCATCTACTGCTACAACTTTGAAATATGAAGAAAACATTTTTTTTTGTTAAGTCCAAAATCAATCTAAAATACAAATTCAAAATCCATATATATAGAAGAAATTCATAAACCAATGCAAATAACAAATAAATAACGAAAAGTTGCATGTGTTTTCTAACCATAGTTAGCTAAGTCAAACAAGACTCATTACAAGTAGTGGTTGAGTCACCTTAGACAAGGTGGGGCACGTACCCCACTAGACTATTTGTATAAATACAAATAAGTTACCAATTTTACCATATGTCTATCATAATGCAGTGGCTTAATCCTTATTAGGGTTCTCTGGTTTGTTTCATTGCAACACTTTTTTTTTCCGTTTTTTAGACAGTTTGCTTTTTTCCCCGTTTTTGTTGGAGGACAACTAGCTTAAGGCTACAATTTAGTATTTCTTACTTAATATTCTTATTTAAATGAAAATCAAATTTGCTACGAGTTCAAAGATGATTTTTTTTTTCAAGGAATGATCACATTATCTTAAGAAAAATAAATTATTTCTTGTTTTCATATATTGAGAAATACGTTTTAGTGGTATAGATAGATAAGCCATATAAAATGATTTTATCTTGTCGAGGATAATCATTAAACATCATTTTAATAGACATAAATTTTATTTAGAAATTTTCTAAACGAGGATTATTAGTATCACCATTTTGATAGATAAATATTTTTATTCTATGTGCCCCAGTATGCTTCAAATCCTACCTCTGCCATTGATACTAAGCTATTATTTATGGTAATTCTTTATGTTACAAGTTTGAGAACTATTTTATTGTATTTATGTGACAACAAATTATCGTTAAAGTGGTAAATATTTTCACGACACCGGGAAAAAAAATAGGACTTCTTTATTGGGAAAAAAACCTAGATTTATAGGACTTCCTTATCGGGAAAAAAAACCTAGATTTATATTTCTTAACTTACTTGTTTCACGATGCCGACCATTCTCTCCGGTGACTCTTTTATCCGCCGCTAAGATCATAAACTCCTTGGTCTTTAGCTCGACATTGGTTGTTCCATGCGACTAAAATAACCCTAATTAGTTACGACCAAAGAAAAGAAAAGATATATAACATGGTTAAGAGAGAAAAGATCGAATAACATACTGAATCTTCGCTGCTCCTACCTCCTAATTTGCTCATTGACATGGTGGGGCACTGGTAAAAGAGGAGGTGTTGTGTATGCAGTGTGTTGTTATAATGGTAAAACTTCATTAATATAAGTAAATTGGGGTTGAGTTCCTCATGGTATAGTTAGGATCTTTATATCGTAAAAACTATCTTTGAAGAGATTAATTATTTTGAAGAATTTTTCTTAATTTCATAAAAATTAAGGAAAAAGTTATTAATCAATGTTGCGTTTGTGGTAATACCATAATTATATGTTTGAAAACCATTAGGGCGTCAAGACAACGAATTGTTGAGAAAATAGTAATTAAGCTTGCTCTTTTCTTCTTCTTTTTGTACTAATAATAATTCTTTATACTCTAAGTTTGAGAACCATTTTATTTATGTGACAATAAATTATCATTAAAATCGTAAATATTTTATGTCCATATGCTCAATGAGGCACGAGTTCAGATTTGCGTAATAAAGCTCTACACCTCGTAACTAATATTTATCTTTATGTAAATTTTGTTTTCATTAAGATAATCACTCATAAGACAATGTGTTTTATATAAATCATTAAATTATATAATTGGCGTCTCAAGTCCCTTTTAGAGAAAACCCTTCTTATTGTTGAAGGTTTTGATAATGTTAGATCTTCTCACATTTTCGAGAAGCCAATTTCTTGGCGGATGTTTTAGCTAGTATTAGACATATAGTCAAATATCTTTGAAGATCTGGCTTGGAGATGTCTTTTCTCAAGCCTTGCAAGCGCTTAAGTTAGATATTTACTATCTAACATTTCTGAGTTACTGTAGCTAAGGACCGCGTGATTTTACGGTCGTGTCCTTACTTTGCGTTTATTTATGTTATTGTCATCAATTGCCATGGTCGTTGCTCCTCGTGTCATTCTGCATCTGCATGCGATTTTTGCTCTCTCGCTTTCTCTCAATCTGATATCGTTCTCTTCGTTTCAAAACGATCAGGTTCATCAGTTCTTGGCTATCTATCTACTTCAGTGATCAGTGTGATTGGTGTTTCGATGTTGGCAGAGGTTTTAGGGTTCTGAAATTAGGTTTGTCATCAGTAAATACAATTCTGCATCTGTATGTGATTTTTGCTCTCTCGCTTTCTCTCAATCTGATATCGTTCTCTTTGTTTCAGAACGATCAAGTTCATCGGTTCCTGGCTATCTATCTACTTTAGTGATCAGTGTGATTGGTGTTTCGATGTTGACAGTGGTTTTAGGGTTCTGAAATTAGGTTTGTCATCAATAAGTACAAGGGAGGTGATTTTGGGTTTCTGGGTTTTCCATGTGAGGGAGAAGAAGATGGGTCTGAGGCAAGAGAAGTGAGACTGAATAGCAATTCAGAAGCAATTGGGTGATTTCATTTTGCATGGTGGTCGTTTGGTTTGGATTGAAGAATTTCGTTATCTTGTAAGGGTTTGGTTTTGCGTGGGTAGTGGCTGTGCCATTGTGGTCATTCGAGGTTACGGGAAGACAAAGAAACAATCAGTTTAGGTGTGGTATTTTGGCTTTCTTCTTCTTCTTTGTTTTTTTTTTTTCCTTTCCTTGGATTTTCCTGATCGATTACAACCATCTACCTTAGATGGTTCTGCCCACCTCCTCGCCATGACAATGTTATCGGCAAACAAGGTTCCCGCATCTAGGAGATTTGTGAAGCAACCAAGGTCATCATCGAAATCGTCTACGCTATAGTTGTATGTAACTACTTCATTCTGAGTGACAATAGCTTTTGGTGATTCTTTCGTAAAAGACTTGCAGTTTATATATTACCACCAAGTTTTTGTGAGAGACAAGAATCAAATGGAACTCATATGTGAGTTTACAATTGAGAATCTGAGGTATGACATTTTTCAATTGTAGGAGATATAAAACTATGTCGATCATGCATAACAATCAAGGGATGTGATTCTATGCTATCTTCCATGTTCAGAGAACCTAATTGTATTGTGATTTTAATTAAGCACTTTTGCATTTTTTTTTCCATTTGATTGTTCAAAGTGCCTCCTTTTTAAATAGAAAATGGACTTCTTATTAAAGATGAGTCACTATTTATTATATCAGAATGCAGCATCAGGTCTAGGTTTAATCGTAGTATTTCAATTGCAGGAGAGAACAGTTGAAGATTTGCTTTTGGGGTGATCTTGGTAAGGAGTTTGACATGGCGGCTCTTCAGCAAATGTCACCACCCGTGTTTGCTGTTTTGACAAGTTTAAGAGTAACTACATTCAAAAGTAAGGAAGGATTCATCATACTATGTTACAATATTTTTTGTAGTATAGTATTTGTTAATCTTTTCTAGATGTTATGTGTAGGGGAGATCACAGCAACAGAAACAAGACATACATGTGTTATTTTCAATCTAGCTGTTGCAGATGCAGACAAATACAAAACAAAGTAAGCTTGATCAATTCATTCAAGCTATAAATTATTTATGTTCAGACATAACAATATCAACCCAAAGGCCTAAGAGAAAAACTCAAGCTCCACCGCACCTCAAGGACTATGTGACCAACTAAGAACAGAGTAGAGTAATTGGTAGTAGTTTCTTTTTGTATTTTAAACTTTCCTTGTAATCTTTGTTTTAATTCTTTCCTTTCCTATTGCTCCTAGGGTTTTGGAGGCTATTTAAGCCTAACTTTGTAGTCCTTCCGGTAGCCATTTTTTTATATAATATATTCAGAAAACGTAGCAACTTTCCTGCAAAGTGAGTTCTTGAGTTCTTCGGTTTCTGGTGTGGTGTTGTTAGTGAGTTCAGACCTATGTCCGGATTAATCCCTATTAATTTGGTATCAGAGCTCCGGTTGGAGCATGGTGGATCTCCATGGCTCATAACAGGCGCAATGAGGAAGGAATTGAGGAAGAAGTTTATGCATGAAAACTACCTTCAAAATAACTTTTTGAAGCTGCACAACATTCGACAGGGTAGTCGGACAGTGGATGACTTTACAAAGGAGTTTGATCTTCTTACCATGAGGTGTGGTCTAGCTGAAGAGGAAGAACAAACGGTTGCAAGATATTTGGCAGGCTTGAGAAGAGAAATTCATGATGTCGTAGTGCTACAACCATGTTGGAGTTATAGTGAGGTTTACCAACTAGCCATACAAGTTGAAAAGCAACTGCAAAGTCGTTATAAGAGGGGAGCAAGTGAAGATTATGAGGCTAAAAAAATAGCGTCATCAAGCACTCCCAAAATCACACCCATGTTGGACGCCAATATACGTGAACCCTTGAAGAATCAAGCTGAACATAAAGCGGAAGCTCGAGAGAGTAACAAAGGAAAAAATGTGAAGTGTTTCAAGTGCTCAGGCCTAGGGCACATTGCATCAGATTGTCCCAACCGGAGAGTTGTAAATTTAGTGGAAGAGTTAGGGGAGAGCAGTAGTGCGGGGTTGGACGACATGCCAACTTCTGATGACTATGGGGACCAAGATGAAGAAGAAATAACTTGGAGTGATCACGGGGAATCACTAGTCATTCGCCAAACAATGAGCGCATCAAAAGTTGAGGATGATTCTGAGTGGCTCAAACACAACATCTTTCACACAAAATGTACCTCGAATGGCAAGGTATGTAGTGTTATTATTGATAGTGGGAGTTGTGAAAACATTGTGTCTCAGCATATGGTGGATAAGTTAAGTTTGGTAACTGAGAGGAGGCCCAAGTCTTACAAGTTGTCATGGTTTAAGAAAGGAAACGACGTGGTGGTCATCAAAGATGTTTGGTGTATTTCTCTATTGGCACCAAGTATCAAGACTCGCAATGGTGTGATGTAGCTCTCATGGATGCATGTCACCTTTTACTAGGGCGTCCCTCGCAGTATGATAGGAAGTATGTACATGATGGACATCTAAACACCTACACCTTTGTTAAAGATGGCAACAAAGTAATTTTGGGCCCATCTAGATATGAACACAAGCCTTCATCAAAACATGCAGAGGGTGACAACTTTCTCACGATGTGTAATTTCTTGAATGAATCTAAAGAGGAGGGTATGTTCTATATGCTTATTGGAAGAGAAGCTAATGATAATGCTCATGAGGCCCCTGAAGTAGTAGCCTCATTGTTGAAAGAATTTGTCGATGTTGTTCCAGAAGAGTTACCAGTAGGACTACCACCTTTGAGGGATATCCAACATCACATTGATTTTGTACCAGGAGCTAGCCTGCCGAATAAACCTCATTATCGTATGAGTCCCCAAGAATATGATGAGCTTAATAAGTATGTGACTGAATTGTTGAAGAAAGGAGTTATCAGAGAGAGTATGAGCCCATGTGTAGTGTCGGCTTTGCTTACACCGAAGAAAGATGGTACTTGGCAAATGTGTGTGGATAGCAGGGCAATAAACAAAATTGCTGTGAGGTATAGATTTCCAATACCTCGTTTAGAAGACATGCTAGATCATTTGGCAGGTGCAAAAGTATTTTCAAAGATTGATCTAAGGAGCGGGTACCACCAGATAAGAATGAGACCTGGGGATGAATGGAAGACTGCATTTAAAACCCGAGATGGACTATTTGAATGGATGGTGATGCCTTTCGGACTAACAAATGCCCCTAGCACATTTATGCGTATCATAATTCAGGTCTTTTGTTCTTTCATTGGCAAGTTTGTGGTTGTGTATTTTGACGACATTCTGGTCTATAGCAGTGATGTTAGCCAACTTATGGAACACTTGAGACAAGTCTTTGAAGTGTTGAGAGCCGAGAAGCTATATGCGAATTTGAAGAAGTGTGAATTCTTGACAGATAAACTAATCTTTTTGGGTTTTGTTATCTCTGTTGATGGGGTACAAGTAGACTAAAAAAAAAATTGAAGCAATTTTGGGATGGCCTACTCCTCGGACTATTCATGATGTTCGGAGTTTTCATGGTCTAGCTTCCTTTTATCAATGGTTCATTAAGAATTTCAGTTCCATCGTGGCACCAATGACCGATTGTTTAAAGGCTAGTACTTTTAAGTGCACAAACTCAGCAGAAAAGAGCTTCCAAGCAATCAAAATAGCCATGACAAAGGCTCCTATGTTAGCTCTTCCAGATTACAAGAAGGTATTTGAGGTTGATTGTGAAGCTTCCAAGGTCAGGATTGGAGCTGTTCTAAGTCAAGAAGGGAGACCTACGGCGTTCTATAGTAAGAAGCTCAATGATGTTCGACAACGATATTCTACCTATGATGTTGAATTCTATGCAATCATGCAAGCTCTTTGACAATGGAGGCAGTATCTTATTTATAAAGAAAATTCTTTATTCTGATCATGAAGCACTCAAGTTTATTAATGGGCAACAAAAACTGAACAGAAGGCATGCTACGTGGGTTGAAGAATTGCAAGAGTATGATTTTGTCATCAAGCACAAATCAGGAGTTCAAAACAAGGTAGCTAATGCTTTGAGTAGGCGGGAGACTTTGTTGTCGGTTATGAAGATAAGAGTTGATGGGTTTGAGCAGCTGAAAGATTTATATGAAGGTGATGCGGACTTTTGTGAAGTGTGGAATAATTGTGCTAGCAAAGGTCCTCAACAAGATTTCCATGTCCAAGATGGTTAATTGTTTAAAGGGAGCTGATTGTGTGTTCCTCAAGGCTCCCTACGTGTCTGGATAATTGAAGAACAACATGGAGGTGGTTTAGGTGGACATTTTAGGCGGGACAAGACTTTGGCATTGATTAGTGAGAAATTTTATTGGCCTAAGTTGCAAAAGGATGTGGTAAAGTATATGCAGCGGTGTCGAACTTGCCATATAGCCAAGAGTAGGAGCCAAAATACTGGGCTCTACACTCCTCTGCCTCAACCACAAGCTCCATGGGAGGATGTCAGCATGGATTTTGTTGTGAGACTTCCAAAAACAAGAAGTGGACATGATTCAATATTGGTCGTGGTTGACCGGTTTTCGAAGATGGCTCACTTCATCCCTTGCAAGAAAACCATGGATGCAAGCCATATAGCAGATATTTATTTTAAATAGGTCGTGAGGCTGCATGGGATTCCTTCCACTATTACTTCAGATAGGGATACAAAGTTTGTGGGACATTTCTAGAGGACCTTATGGCGTAAGCTTGGGACAAAGCTACAATTCAGCACTGCTCATCATCCTCAAACGGACGGCCAGACGGAAGTGGTTAATAGAAGTCTAGGTAACTTGTTAAGGTCACTCGTAGGAAGTAAAAAGGGCAGCTGGTGTGAAACACTACTTCAAGCTGAGTTTGCTTATAACAGGTCCAAGCATAGGAGCATCCAAATAAGTCCTTTTGAAGCTGTATATGGACGCAATCCTAACAGCCCCATGGAATTAATTCTGCTGCCGGTTGAAAATAGGTTCAGTGGCGATGCTCAAGACATGGTGCAGCATATTAAGGCTCTTCACGAGAAGATAAGCAGAAGATTGAAAGCAAGTAACTTGAAGTACAAAGAAAGTGCTGATCAACATAGGTGACAAGTTGAATTCGAGGTGGGAGACCTGGTATGGATAAACCTTAGGAAAGAAAGATTCCCAAGAGGAAAATATGGGAAACTACATGATCGAGGTGGGGGTCCGTATAAAGTACTGAAGAAGGTTGGTTCTAATGCATACACTCTTGAACTACCAGCTAATATTGGTGTCTCCCCTACTTTCAATGTTTCCGACTTGAAGGCCTATCATCGTGAGAATGAATGCACTGTGATTGACTCGAGGGCGAGTCCTTCGCAACCCGGAGAACCTGATGCAGGAGCATCAACCCAGAGGCCTAAGAGAAAGACTCAAGCTCCACCGCACCTCAAGGACTATGTGACCAACTAAGGCCAGAGTAGAGTAATTGGTAGTAGTTTCATTTTGTATTTTAAACTTTCCTTGTAATCTTTGTTTTAATTCTTTTCCTTTCCTATTGCTCGTAGGGTTTTGGAGGCTATTTAAGTCTAACTTTATAGTCCTTCCAGCAGCCATTTTTTTATATAATATATTCAGAAAACGTAGCAACTTTGCTGCAAAGTGAGTTCTTGAGTTCTTGAGTTCTTCGGTTTCTGGTGTGGTGTTGTTAGTGAGTTCAGACTTGTGTCCGGATTAATCCCCATTAATATACATGCCAAACAAATGTAGATTTTCTAAGCTGGGTGACAAGGTCAGGATTTCAAGGGGTCTGGAAGTTTTGGAGGACACAAGACAAGCAGGAAAGATGAGGACTCTTTGCTGCATGAATTCAATTCGGAGAAACATTCGATAGCAAAATATTAACATTTCCTAACTCATGATCACATTGCAACTTTATTTGATGTAAATGTGCATCTGCTGTGTACATTTCAAAAACTTATACATAGTAATTTAGGACTACAATATAATCATATGCAATAATTTCTAAGAGACATTGTTCCAAAATGATTGCATTTAGAAACAGTTTTATATTCTATATATATATAACTTGGGGGCGGATCCGTGACATCTAAAATTATAATCAATATTATAACCCAAATTTCATCCATCAGATCTAAGGGTAATTAACGGTTGAGATAAGTCATAAAACTTATACCATTTTCTTTTCTTTTCTTTTCTTTTTTATTTAAATCAATTTAGGTTAAAAGACATTGATGACAAGTAATAGGGATTAAGAAGGTGCTATCAACTTCCTTATGAAGCTCGTCTTCTTCTTCTTTAGGATCGAAAAACTCATCTTCTTCATTTTTTTTATTGTCCGAGTTTGGAGAAAATGAGAAAAAATATACCAAATTACTTTCGAAAATTGGCTGAGTTTCAATTTTCACTACCTCTTTCTCTTTTTCATTACGATGGCAGAACTTATTCAAGAATTCATCATCTTCTAATTGGAAATCAGTCGCTACAGATGATCGAGTGCTTTGATATATAGATTACTCCCATTTTAATGGTTTCTCAACTTATGATTATTTTTTTTTTTTTGGGGAAGATACTAAACTCGTATGACAATGATCAATGGGAAACCATTAAGGCATTAACTCCCTCTTTATTATATTCCAAATTCATAGTAGGTAATCATCAATTTTTATTGTGTATTTATAGAAAGATGAGGAAAAAAATCCTAAATCAATTTAAAGAAAAAGAAAATAAAAGAAAGTGATTATATTTTTATAACTTATCTCAACCGTTAATTATTCTTAGATCTAATGGATGAAATTGGGGTTATAATATTGATTATAATTTTGGATGCCACGGATCCGCCCCCATATAATTTTAGACAACTGTTATTTTCTTTCTAACCATATTTCTATATTAAATAGAAGGAAACAGTTTATTGCACATTTCAAAAACTAATACAAATTAATTTAGGACTAGAATCTAACCAAATGTTATGATTTCTAAGAGACATTGTTCATTAAGGACTACGATCGATTAGAAAACCACATTAAGGTCTATGTTACAACACCTTAATGTGGTATTTTAATCAATCATTTCATTGCAACTTTATATGATGTAAATCTATATCAGCACATCTGTTTTGTAAATCTTAAAAACTTTTATACAACATATTTTAGGACTATAATCTAATTGATGATATTCAATGATTTCTAAGAGACATTATTCTATAATGATTGCATTTAGAAACAAATTTTATATTCTCCTTATTCCTATAATGATTGCATTTACAGATACTATTATATATATAGCTCTATTTTCTTTCTAACCATATTTCTATATGAAACATAAGGAAACAGTTTATTGTAAAGCTACAATCTAAAGGTTTGCAACTTTTGGTGGATGGTGATACAATTGTTGTCCAATTGCAGACTGTTATAGACAACTGAAAGAAAAAGAGCTAAAGAGTTCACATGTGTTCTGCATGGAGTGCAAGATCCTTATCCATAGTAAGTTCTAATGCAACCAACATTTTATTTTAATGTCAAAATAAACCGGAAAAATGACTAAAAAATAATAACCTCTATCTATTGTGCAGTTACAGGCTGCACATGACAATTCACGATAATGATGACCAAGCCATTGTCACTATTATGGGTAACCCAACAGATGAACTCTTTGGTTGTAGTTGTCGGGACTTACTTGAAGGGTCATACTATGAGGGAGGGCAAGTTTTACCAGAATTGATTACACAAGTACAAGGACAGACTCATCTGTTTGAGATAAAAGTCCACACTAATGATGACTTGATGGTGAAGCGCGTTGTTATGGATCCAAAGATTTCAGAATCCAAAGAACCAATCAGTACCACACCAGAAAAAATGATATAGAGAAAGAGGCCAGCAGAGAATGTGGCTGGAAGGGCATTATTTGGTTATGATTCAAATCAGCGAAGCAAAAGGTAAATGCAATCAAGTCTTAATCAAAATTTTATATTCGTTTTTATCCTAGCTATTTTCATATGTCTCATACTCTATCTTTATGTTGTGTGTGGTGGTCTGTAATAAATTTTGTGTCTTTTGCTTTATGTGTTCATGAGAAGGCACAATAGCTATATACCATAAAGGTTTTACAAAAACTAGATTCGTTCTATTCATTTAGGTATTACTATGGTCATTTAGTTCTTATGCGGTCATAGAGTTTCCACATGCTTATTTTTATTTGCTTCTTTATAAAATAATAGCAGGCAAAATAATTGGCTTCATCATCAGCAGCACCACAAGTCTAGTTTGAGAAGAAGAAAACAGATTGAATCTTAAAGGATGATGATATGTAGCTTTTGTGAAGATGTGGATAAGGTACTGTATTAGACAAATGATGGCTCTTTTGTGATCATCTAACTATACTTTTGACTACTATTTTTTTTAAAGATAATGGTACCTGGAAAACGTCATCTTTTGTTCATACCACAAGTAGCAGCAAATGGTACACATCTTTTGTTCATATGATGTTTCAGTTAGCTAATGGAAGCCATGTAATCCCTGTAAGCAGATGGTTTTTGGTATATATGTAAGATAAGTAAAGGGAACTGAAATTTACACTCTCAATTTTATAATCCACACTCCCACTTTCCTCTTTTGTTAATTTAAATTTTGTCTTTAGCTAAGTTGTACGGACACGGACACGGACACAGACACGGCGACACGGCAAAACTGAAAAACTGAGTTTCCGACACGGCAAACAAAATTATATATTTATGTATTTTTAATAAATAAAAAATATACTAAAATATGAAATAAGTTCATTATATTACCAAATAAAGTTTTAAATTCAATTTATTTCATAACCATAAGAAATAAGTTAAGTGCATAACTAATAACATTAAAAGCAGCAGACCTCTAGCACCTAAAACATGACATTAAAGAAAAACAAACTTGAGCAGTAGCTTGTTCAAATATGGCAATCTGTAGCACAGTAGCACCTAATAGACAAGAAGATGAACTAATATAATTATCATATCCATAATCCATCCAAATATTTTTTTTTCTTTTTTAAAGTCTGAAACGCTGACATGGCGTGTCGCAATGCCGTGTCGGGGTCGGTCAACGTGTCCGAGACGTGTCCAAAAAGTCAACTTTTTCGGACACGTATTTTGCCATGTCGGCGTGTCAGAGTGTCCGACACTCTGACACTTCAAAGGTGTGGAGTGTCCGTGCAACATAGGTCTTTAGTAACATGTGTTTTGTCTTTTTGTGAAAACTTTACCCAAAAAGGAAAGGTGGGAGTGTGGATTGTAAAATAGAGTGTAAATTTCACTCCCCTAAGTAAAACAATTGCACTACGTAGTACTTGCTGTTGTGTATGGATGTTGTTATGTATGGATGCGCTCCAACTAAAAGCTAGTTACTGTTATGACTATAAATGCGGTATTAGTTTGACTATTTACTGTTATACATTATGTTTACAATTATGATAATAGCAGCAGTAAATTGTAATTTAAAACTCATTGAACCTGATAAGTCTATGAACTGTAATTATAGAGCAGACTGTTATAAAGAATTAAAAACATTAATGATTAATAACAATTTTCAAGCATTAAACACATAAAGGTGTGTCGCAATTCTATTTGTCCTACAACAACATGCGGGGGTTGTTGACTAGATTTGTAACTTGGGTCTGGATTAAGGGACATGTTTTTTTACACAAATTTTGACACACATTATCATCCATTAGATTTTAAATTTTTCAATGGTCTGAATTAAATGTGGGTATGATGTGAACATACACAAAAGTGATACATGTCAATATATATATTTTCATGGCAAATTGTAATTGAAACACATAAATAAAAATCAAAAATTAAACTTTTTTCATCAAAAGAAAACACTAAAATATGGGAATGCTAACGAAGAACATAAGAGGAATAGAGATTGAAGAACCCTAAAAAACAAAATAAAGGAAAAATGAAGAATGAGCATAAAAACTGAAAACCCTAAGTTATCACAATTAGATATTCAATTATATGAATTTCCTCTTCATTCTCACAAGAGCACTGGAAAATGGGGCATTTTGTATTCCTTTCCGCATTGCAAATAAGATCGACATTTTTTTTTTGATCAAAAGGTCATTCCATTTAAATCAGAGCAAACAATACAAAGACAACGTACCCACTAGGTTGTTAGAAAACATCGTCTTGTAGAGGGTGCTTAATCGCTACAAGGTTGGTGTATTTGGAATTTCATAGCTTATGCTTTAGCTAGTATAAGATGAGATCGACATTTTGTATATGCAACTCCAAGTTTTTCCCATTTTCCTTTTTGTAACTAAAGTTAACCATAGATAAAGACAAAAGGTAGTTCACATACTTGATAAAACATTGAGCATCTAGGATTTGTTACCGCCACAAAAATCATGATCAATGTGATAATGAAATTTCAAAATGCCTCCACTTCTATATTGATAGTTTAATATCATTCACTACAAAACCCAAAAAGTGATCGACATCAATTGATATCTTATAAAAACAAATAAAACATGTTTCACTGTGAATTAATCCTCTTATGGACAACAACAAAATAATTAATTCAATCTTCCTTCTTCTCTTCTTCTTGTTTTTTTTTTTTTTTTCTTATTTTGAACAACTTCTGTTCTTCAAGACTGGCATTTGCCAAATTTTTTTTTGGTTACAAGCATTTGCCAGATTTTTTAATTTTAGTGTGTTCTTTTAATGGAAGAAAGTTTCATTTTTTATTTTGATTTTTGTGTCGTAATTTGTAATGAAAATATATATTGACACATCACCTGCCATATCATTTTTGTGTAGGTTGACATCATACCCACATTTAATATTCCAGATCATTGAAAATTTTAAAATCTAATGGCTGATAATGTATGCAAAATAACGTGTCCCTCTATCCGAACCCTTGTAACTTTGGCCGCCTAAGAGGCGCCTATTTGTAACCTTTATTTTCGTCTGAAAAAATAACTGAGGTATAAGTGGAAATTGTGATTGCGTATTCTTGATTCTTCCTTTATTTGAATGTGAATTTTTTATTTTTTATTTTATAAAAAACACAGTAAGTTTACTCTTGTGACAACGAGTATATTATTGCTATTGTAAATATTCATAATCAAGCCTAAAATTTGTTAAGTGTTCTAGGATATTCTCTATGTGTGCCTTAGCCTTATGCCAATAGGATATGTAGTTAGACTAGATCTATGTATTCATATCCTTACCATATTGGTATTGTGTAATTCCCTATATTGCACTTTGTTCTAACCCTAGAGCCAATAGCCCACCATTTTTTTCTAAACCCTAAAAACCAAAACCCTAAAATCGGGCAGCCTTGTTTTTCCGATTTCCGACCAAAATTCCGACTGCCCTCCGCCGG
>NC_020492.1:11092375-11094623 GCF_000184155.1 Fragaria vesca subsp. vesca | reverse complement strand
GGTCGATCATGATCCATAATCTTTAGTCGGATTCGATCATCATCAAGTTCTCTAGGTCCTCCAAGTTGGTGTGGAATTACCAACGAGACTTGATTTTGATCATACAAACAGGAATTGTATATACGCTAATGTGATAAACTTATTTGGGATTATCCCCTAATGTGGGGACAACAATATGGGTCATGGCAACGACAGAAAACGTCGTGCCGATGTCTAGAAAAGAGGGGGAGGTGTTGCCGGCTCTAATAGCGACACTCCCGGTCTAGACACCATTTTGTCAAAACTACTCACGTCAGCTCATGACATTAATGCAACCGTTGTGGATCTTCGGATCACTGGTTCAAGATTGTCAAGCTCCTTCAAATTGTGAATGCATACAAAAAGGTACGAACAATCAATATAAGGACAAGAACGTCATCCTCATGATCGCGAATTTCAAAGATTCGGATCCTGCTCTAGCTACCCATGACTTTGACGTCATCGGCTAGACATTGATTTTCGTTCCAAGCTTTATGTACTAAGGCGTTGTATCGACGTCTTTTGTCTATTTGAGACCTCGATGTACTCACATTAGCAATAATGAATGTCTTGAGAATTTTTTCGAAATGAAACTATTCTCCTCTTATGGTTCATATTGATTTACAATCAAGATGTACATTTACATCGTCCTTAGAAACATGGCATATTGTGCCAATTTTGGTCCCTTCCTTTGAAGGTGACTCATGGCACTGCATCCTCAAGGAGGATCGCCCACGTGTTTCCGGTTAAGTCTTCTACCCTATAGCGGATTTTTCATCATCAATTGTTCAACTAGGCTCATCCAAGCTCAGTGTGATGTCTTAGAATTGTCCGAAATTAAGGAGATAGTGGTTTTAAGTGTGCCTCGCACTACCGACCCTCCACGGACATTCCTGGTCATACTGACTTGGAGTTACCGAAAGCTTTTGATTTTGGATCCCCCTACGCTATTAAACCAATTGCCGTCTTGCAAAAGACGTTGAAGACTTATCAAAGCTGGAAAATTATCATCATAATCGGATCCTCTAGGTCCTCTGAGTTAGTTTATGTTCATGTCAGGGAGCTTTTGCTAACTAGTCATGGAGTTTACGACCTTAGAACGATCAAAAGGACTTGGTTTTGATCATACACACGTCACTTTTGGCTAAGGCAAAAGCCTACACGCCACCTGCAAGCTTCACAGCTTCGCACATGTCAAATCTGCGAAAAACAGCAATCTGTCCCTTCTGGACAGTCAACTTTGTTTGAGCGTTGTGAACAGCTCCGGACGAACCAGACAGTGAGCTTTATATCATTGGAAAGCTCTATGAGTCTAGTTTTCAGAACTTTTCACGGTTCGTCCATATCTATTTTAACAAAGAAGTTATGGCTGTTTTAGTGTATAAAGGTCATTCTGCGCGGAAATTTTTATGCACTCTCGGGATTGCAGCTTTTCGTAGCTTCTTTCAATCCTTCTAAATGGTTCAAGTAGAACTGTTTACTCGCCTATCTACTCCTTGTAGTTATGTCTCATAGAGACATTGAGTCTTGGGGCTTTGCAATATTTGCATGCAGCTTTACTATTCATTTACGACCCACCATCATTGAATTTTGTTGTACCAGCTCGTGACTGTGTACCAGGATTGACACGAAATTGCAATCCTTGAGCTTGACAGGATTGAAACGGATCTCCAATCCTTGAGCTCCACTAGATGTTATTTCTAGGTGCCAAATCGCATTGCCATTGTGTACAATGATGGGTCATTTTGAGATGAATAAGTTTAGGTTGGATATGAACCTCCACCTATAATCCGCATATATAGGAACCTTATCAGGCGATCTCATTCACCGCTAAATTGCGGATTGTCACTTTGATGAGACAATATTCCCGCCGTTAGGGGGAGATAAGAACACAAGTGTTCAAGTGGAACGACGTGAATTGTCGTGGTTTGTCCCCACTAAGTCTCATCTTGATCCCAAATGCTTATAATGTTAAAGTGACGAGATCACATGCTGCAAATATGTCTGCAAGGATTGATGTCTTACAAAAGGACATGGCGCGACCAAAAAGTGTTGGTCTTGACGCAATCACCATGGATGGTGATATGGTGACGCCATATAGTGGCAAAATTGGTGTCACAAGGCCGTGTGGCTCCCTAAAAGGAGGGAGGCCCTTAGGTTCGATATTGTCTTGCACTAGAAAGAAAGCGAGCTTGGCACAACCTGATCCATTGATCAGTGATACTCAAAT
>NC_020492.1:11075517-11091707 GCF_000184155.1 Fragaria vesca subsp. vesca | reverse complement strand
CTTGATTTGGAAGGGATATGGTGAATTATGCCTTTGCGTGTTCATTCCGGATTTACATGGACTCTTGATGGATCAAGAGATGCCAATATGTATCAACATCCGAAGAAAAGATCTTGGGAAGACATGGTCTCGATAAGGCACTCGATGACTGTATTGATGATGATTTTCCATCAATCGGCTTAGGCGCTCTATAACTAGTGAGGCCTACATATACTCTCATGATTAGTCAAGGTATTTGCTCTAAAGAGAGATCCGTTGTTTTGTCTAAAGCAAGATGACAAATATGTGTTAAGAGATGGAGTTCCCATCTAAGTACAATTAGACGCATCAATGTACTCAACACAATACGAAAGACTTGACATCTCATTCGCTGTGAAAAGTTGTAAAGCTAAGTGTAGCTATGCGCCCACGCAACGTCAATGTAATGGCAGTAACTCCTTTTTCAATACTTAATGGTATGAAAGGTTGAGGCTTATTCTATCCCTACATAAGAAAGACACATCAAAAGTGAAATCAGAATATACCAAGTTTTGTAGGTCAACTTCCACGGGACCTATAGGAAATCTCAGTCACTGGAAAATGGTGAAATTGGTACCATTGGAAAGGTCTATGTGTCTACTTTCTAGAGACACCAACCATTTGATCATACCTATCATATTGAGTGAGTTATGGCCGTTTTCGTAAAGTAGGACGAATCTGTCCGAGAATCTGATTTTGGCAAAACAGTCAACTTCGACGGGATTTTGTGAACAGCTCCTGATGAACCAGAATGTGTGTAATATACGGTTGGAAAGCTAAATGAGTCTAGTTTCCAAAACCGTTTACGGTTCGTTCATATGTATTTCCTAGAGGAAGTTACGACTGTTCTAGTAATTGAAGGTCATGCTGCGCGGAAACCTGATTTCCTGCACGAACTTATGTTTTGAGTTCACAAGCGACCTTCTCCTCAAGATCTAAGTGTAAAAGATCATTTGAGGACAATACGGCATGATTTAGTTAATCATTGCCCAATGCCACATTTGAAGATATGTTAAAAAGCATTGACATGCTAAGTTGTTGAAACTTCCGTGATTAGTAAAAATCAGGAAGAGCCCTATGATTGATGTAAAGATCAGGGGGAGGTGCGAACTTCAGGGGGAGTCTAGCACATACATATATGTCACTATCAATTGTGAAGGGTGCGTTGTACTCTTTTTCTCCTACGATCAAGGTTCAGTTTTTCTCCCACAGGGTTTTTGTGACTTGACGAGGTTTTTGACGAGGCAACAGATCAGCACCATCGGCAAATCAGCGCGCGGCACAAGGGGGAGTGTTCTAGGATATTCTCTATGTGTGCCTTGGCCTTATGCCAATAGGATATGTAGTTAGACTAGATCTATGTATTCATATCCTTACCATATTGGTACTGTGTAATTCCCTATATAAAGGGCTCCTATCAATGAATAAGATGATGATTCTCTTGCTATCTCTTTGTCTCTACACTTTATCCTTCATCATTAAGTCCTTATTCTTGTAACTAGGTTATTTTTATGTAACAATAGTTCTTCCTAGATCCTATAGGTTTCATAGCCTCTTATCTTTGGTTGTACTTAAAAGGCTATGAAGGTTGAGGTTGTAGAATGAAATCCCAACTTTTTCTTCTACACATTGCTTTTTGATCGTGGTTATTAGCCATCATGGATGCCAGAGACCAAATTAGAGGTTTTGTTGGTGTCATATTGGGGAGATGGATTATCTCTGGGTGATGTGAGTGTCATGCCTGTTGAATGACGACGTAACTTATCTAAAAGTCTTGGAGCCTTCCTTGCGTAAATGCAATTATGAGGGTATGTGTCTTCTCTTCTCCCTTTGTTTCTCTCAATTTGGAAATAGTTTCTTGAGTTGTTACTGAGATTTACGTAGCAAAATTAATATGTTATTAGGTTTAGGTTTAGGCTTTAAACTACAACTTTGGAGTGTGTATAAGAGTCACAGGTTTAACAAAACAATATAATCTTATATTTATCTCTCGATTCTACCTACCGGTCAAATAAACACGCGCATTGATGTGGACACAAACTACATTGTTTCATTTTTCGGAACCGATGGACCATCTTTTGTTTAACCTTGTTGATTTTGACACTGTAGTAAACCAATAACTCTTATTAATTAAGGAAAGTAGACACTCGAAATTCAAAAAGAAAACATAAACAAGTTTGATATGATAATCAGTGATATGGATGCCAAACATGAGTGGTTTTCAGTTCCTTTAGCTGTTAGGGCACGAAATGGACCTTTAGCTGTTAGGGCACGAAATGGACCTATCTGTAATCAGTATATATCAACTTATAATCGACTTTTTAATAAAAGTTATAAAATAAAAGAAAAACTTATAATCGACTTTTTTTATTTTTTTTATTTAAACCAAGTATATGTATATAACTTCCTAATCTTGTTCGAATGAGAATTGATTCAAAATAATAACACACATGGGCCAAGCCTCCACCACCATCCTTATGGAACGATATTGAGCTCTATTAATCCACCAAAAATCCAACTTATACCACAAGAGATCAATTACGAATACTATTAGTTTCCATCACATAATATTAAAATAGTTCTTATTTTATTTTCATTGTTGATTTTTTTTATCTTGGTTTAAAAAGAATTTAATATAAAGGCATGTTGGAAAATATTTGGGATTAAGATGATGATGTGCCACATCATTTGGTATATGATTTTTGTATAATTTTTTGGGGTCTTTAGTTTTATTTTCTAACATTAGTTAGTCCAGTCCCCCCTAAACCCGTGTAACAAACGTGCAACAACAAGACTATGAACTGCCGTTTAGCATACTGAACCCAAACAAAAAAGAGAATGCCATTAGAATTTAACATCTACTTTTTAGGTTTTCCACATATATAATTTAATAATTATATGTATATAATTACATATTTACTATTAGTTTTTTGTATAATTTCGTTTTTCAAACATCGAAAACCAAAATAGATCGAGCTTTTTCGGTTTTTCGTTTTTCTTTGTGCTTCCGTACCCTTTTTTTATTTTAATTTTTTCGGTTACGGTTCGGGTATGAGGCAGTTATTCTTGGTTTTTGATTTTAAAGTCACAGTCATATAAAGAGTATGACTATGGGGCTGACCAAGAAAAAGAAAAAGAAAAAAAAAAAGTGTCACCTCCTTAGAATTAGCAGCGTAATACCAGAAATGCCCTGGTAGTTTGGCAGTAACAGAGCCACAACCCTATAGGGAGCAGCGAGCCTGCGTTTGATGGCAGCCCAACCCTATCGAGTATCGAGAAACCGCTTCTTCACTTGACACGGGGAGAGCTTCTAATTCATGTGTTGTTTCTCTGCTCTTTTTAAACCCCCTATTTCTCACCTCTGATTTGTTTCACTCTTATTCTCAATTCGAATACGAATCCGGTTCTGGGGTTTTGCCCTAATAGCCCATGCAACACTGCAATTGCGTTATGAAATTCGCGATTTTGTTTTGATAAAGAGAGACAGAGAGGGGAATGGCGGCGGAAGCGGAGAGAGATGAGGTTGAAGCAGAGAGAGTGGAGAGAACGGAGGTCGAAGCAGAGGTGGTCGGAGCCGGCGGAGGTGAGGTCGAATTGGAGACGAAAGAGGAGGAGGTCAAATTGAAGGGAGAGGGAGCCGAATTGGAGAAGCCGGAGGTCGAATTAGAGAGAGAAGAGATCAAAGAGGAGGTGGAAGAGAAGGCTGAAGATGTGGTGGATGAGACTATTAAGACTGAGGCCGAGGCGGACATGGCTGATCAGACCTTGGAGACTAGTGATGCGGCGGATGTGAAGGATACTTTAGAGGCTGGTGATGCGGCGGAGGAGGGGAAGGGGAATGAAGCAGAGGGACATGAGGCGAATGTGACCGACGGGGTTGAGAAGAGTAATGGGACTGAAGAAGCTGTGGAGGAAGATGTGGATGAGGGGAAGGAGGCTATTGTGACTGACAAGGTTGAGGAGGCTGTTGAGACTGAAGCCGTGGAGGAGGGGAAGGAAGCTGCAGCCGAGGGACTTGAGGCTAATGTGACTGTGACAGAGATGAGTGATGAGATGGTTGTTGAGAGTGCTGAGGCTGTGGAGGAGGAGAAGAAAGTGTCTGAAGAAGAGGGAGATGAGGCAGATGGGAAGGAGTTGGTTCAGGAGTCGGTTGAGACTGAGGTAGTTGGGGAGGAGGGACTCGAGGTTGAAGTAGAGGGACATGAGGCAAATGTGACCATGGAGGTGGTTCAGGAGTCTGCTGAGACTGAGGTAGCTAGGGAGGAGGGACACGAGGCTGAAGCAGAGGGACATGAGGCAAATGTGACCATGGAGGCTGAGGAGGCCCTGGAGGTGGGACAAGAGGGGGAAGCAGATGGAGATGAGCAGGATTTGAACGTGAAAGAAGTGGTTGATTATCCCATTGAGACTCGGGTGTCCGGTGAGGAGGAACTTGATGCTGAAGTAGAGGGACATGAGTTGAACGCGACTGTGTCTACTGCGGCCGTGGAGGAGGCAGATGTGGGTGACGATGTAATGGAGGAGACCACAGAGGCCGAGGAGACCGAGGCAGCAGGGGAAGGGGCAGAAGAAATGGAGGCGGACGAGATGGAGGGAGCAGATGGAGCAGAAGAAATGGAGGCGGATGAGATTGAGGCTGCAGGGGAGGAAGAGGCAGAGGAAACTAATACGGCTAGCCTTGGTGGAAAGAGGAAGCGCCGAAAAAATTCAAAGGCAGCGGTGGCCTCTGAAAAAGTTCTCTTAAAAAAGAAGGAAGAGGATGTCTGCTTCATTTGCTTTGATGGGGGTGAGCTCGTGCTCTGTGATCGGAGGTCAGTTCAACTTTGCTGCATTGTTGTGCTAACTTTTACTGCTATCAATTGATTGAATGATACTGATCATATTTGTGTTTCCAGGGGATGTCCCAAGGCATATCATCCTTCGTGTGTTAATCGTGATGAGGCATTCTTTCGGTCCAAAGGTCGATGGAACTGTGGTAAGTTGCTGCCTTACTTTTCACCAAATCAATTATTTTTGTTTACTTATTCCAGGTCTTTTAGATTTCTGATTTTTAGAGATTCCATGTTGATAAATTGGCTAAATGGCTTACTTTTTTAACATTCATAAATTGTCCGTCTTTTTTATACACCAATCCTCAATTTCTTAGGTATTTTTGAACTTATTTTAACATGTCAAAAAGATGATAAATAGAGTTTTAGTAGTTGCTAGCAAGGCCAAACAATCAAAATTACTGCCCAAATGTCAGCAAGAAAACAAACTTTGGGGTCAGTAGTTTGATGCTAGTTGCTTCTATAAACTTTCGTGTTTTGATCTTTTATTTATATATATATATATATATATATATATTTTTGGAGACGATACAAACACTGGAAAGAAGAGAATGTTAGTCTTCACCTAGAGTGTTCATCCCAAAGTTGACCTAGATTGTACATGCCCAACTTCACATAAATGTAGGAAACTTTTTAAATCAAACATTAAAACATACATAATTTGCAAAGTAAATGTGTTAGACATCACATTTCGAGAGAGACGCTGAGATAGGTAGGTAGGGAGAGCCTTGAAGCCAGCATGACACTTTAACCCATTAATTGGGGGATTGGATGTAAGAGAAAGTTGCTCTATTATGGAATGAGCTTTGAAAATTTCAGGAAGAAACAGTTGCTTTACGCTGTTATTAGAAACAAATATGGGCCACAAGCAATTTTTTTGTCTCCAATATATGGAGATTGCTAGGGTTTCCGGTTTCCCTAATGTTGTGGGTCAGGTGGGAAGCCTAGGGATTAGTTGGGTCAGAGATCCAGATTCCAGATAACTGAGTTTAAAAAAAATGTGGAGATTTCAGGAAGAATGCTTACTGATACATCTAGATGACTGGTTTTAGATCGACACTCTTTTGGAAAATTGTGGTATCATTATTGAGTTTAAATATGCTGCGCTGTCAACCTTTAACAGGAATGTGTATAGCCCTTAATACTTATGGCTGCCCGATACATGGTTCAAGATATTTTCACGTAGAACAGTCTTAATACTTATATTTTCACGTATATATGTTAGTTCCCGTATAGATCGTTTATCTAATTCATTGTTAGTAAACATGCATTCGGTAGCTTTGTTCTATATCTATGCATGGGGTTGAAAAGTGGACCTTAGTAAAAGCAACGTTAATAAGAATTCTAGTATGCCAGTGGTTAAAATTAGAACTATGCCTTCCCCCACCTCATTGGCTACCAGGTATAGTAAAACAACCAGTACTGTACTCAACTTCTACTTCCTGCCATAGAGAACCACGTACTAGGAAACATTGGTACCTGTTATAATATGTGCAAGGATACAACAATTCTATTTTATCATCCAGACTCTTGTTTGGTACCTGAAATTCTGTGCATGTCATTTGTGGTTTCTCATCTCCGACGCAGTCTTTTTCAATTAGTAGTTGGTGTCATTTGATGAGTGGGGCCTCAGTTAGTTTGATTGGTATTTTTGTTTTTATCCAAATATACTTGTATCAGTTATAATTCATTGATATATGTATGGTTTGGTTACTTCAGATCCTCATCGTCTAGAAAACTGCGTATTTCGAAATGGTTTTCATTTCTTTTAGTTGTATGAACGTAACTAATCTATGTATAAATAGGTTGGCACCTTTGTAGCAACTGTGAGAAGAATGCCCAGTACATGTGTTATACATGCACCTTTTCCCTGTGCAAGGCGTGCACCAAAGATGCTGTTATCTTTTGTGTTAAAGGAAACAAAGGCTTTTGTGAGACGTGCATGAAAACTGTTATGTTGATAGAAAAGAATGAACATGGAAACAAGGACAAGGTATGCCAGCCTCTTTCTTTCCATCTTCTGTCTTGATAATTTTCATATTCTTACTCTGACTAGCGTTGTTGCTATTTGGCAATTGTGTACATATATTGTATATATTTTACATTAGGGGATTTTAGTATGTGGAAATAATGTGTGGTCAAATCAGTTTTGTAACATCCTAGAAAGCAGTAAAAATCAAAGAAATAAGAAATGGTACATCTGTAGGTGCTTTGTGGATTAATATTTTAAAATTAGTTTTGAATGGCATCCAAGTAATTGTTTTTATATTCAGTTGAGTTACAGATGCAAGAATGTTTGGTTCCATCATCAGTTGGATTACTTATCCATTTAATTTCTAGTTCATTAAATCAGTTGGATTTCTCATCCATTTTATTTTAGTCCAATCTTAAGAACTCTTTCATCTTTAAGAATTTGAATTTTATGTTCTGCTTCCTTTACTCTTTCTTTGCTTGAAGTTCGAAGTATGATTTGTCAGGTCTGCTTTACATTACATTGTTCATTCCTATTTTCTGTGCTTCTACAGGAAGCAGTAGATTTTGATGATAAAAGCAGCTGGGAGTACCTCTTCAAGGATTATTGGATAGACTTAAAGGAGAGGTTATCTCTAACGCTTAATGATCTTGCACAGGCCAAGAATCCATGGAAGGGATCAGCTGGACATGCTAATAAACTTGGGTCACATGATGAACCTTATGATGCTAATAATGATGGAGGGTCTGATTCTGATAACTCTGAGAATTTGGATTCAACTAACTCTAAAAGAAGAAAGGGTAAAAAACGGTTGAAGACCCGTGCAAAAGGGAAAAATTCTTCAAGTCCAGCAACTGGTTCTGGAGGCCAATCTGCAGATGACAATACAGATTGGGCATCAAAAGAACTCTTGGAGTTTGTTATGCATATGAGAAATGGTGACAGTTCTGCTTTATCTCAGTTTGATGTTCAGGCTCTCCTGCTAGAATATATAAAAAGGAACAAACTTCGTGACCCTCGCCGGAAAAGTCAAATAATTTGTGATTTAAGGCTTCAAAGTTTATTTGGGAAACCACGTGTTGGGCATTTTGAAATGTTAAAGCTTCTTGAATCTCACTTTTTCATGAAAGAGGATTCTCAGATTGATGATCTTCAGGGAAGTGTTGTTGATACTGAAGGTAATCAGTTGGAGGCTGATGGGAATTCTGATACTCCGACAAAAGCCAGCAAGGACAAGAAACGTAAACGTAAAAAGGGTGAACCTCAATCTAATGTTGAGGATTTTGCAGCCATTGATATTCACAACATTAGTTTAATTTACTTAAGGCGCAATTTGGTGGAAGATCTACTTGAAGATATGGATAACTTCCAGGAAAAGGTTGCTGGTTCTTTTGTCAGAATTAGAATTTCTGGTAGTGGTCAAAAGCAAGATTTGTATAGGCTGGTCCAAGTTATAGGTAACTATCGATTTACTGTCTTCCATTGTAGTTTTGGCCTGAGTAAAGTAGGCATGAAACCTCTGCAAATTGTAAATTTCATTTTTGAAAATGATTTTTTGAACAGGTACTTGCAAAGCTGCTGAGCCATATAAAGTTGGTAAAAGGATGACCGACACCTTACTAGAGATTTTAAACTTAAACAAGACAGAGATTGTTACAATTGATATCATCTCAAACCAAGACTTCACTGAGGTGATTAGCATATAACATTTCTTCATAACTAGAGGAGAGAGAGAATGAGTATTATCACAATCTTCATAACTAAATGTTTCAGAAAAGTAAAACATACATGTTCTGAAGGGGGACGCTCTTAAGAAATGTTTTTGAAAAAATAAGACATACTTGTTCTCTCTCTCTCTCTCTCTCTCTCTCTCTCTCTCTCTCTC
The DNA here is from genome assembly GCF_000184155.1 of Fragaria vesca subsp. vesca. Lineage (NCBI taxonomy): Eukaryota > Viridiplantae > Streptophyta > Magnoliopsida > Rosales > Rosaceae > Fragaria > Fragaria vesca. Next base: position 11,083,003 of record NC_020492.1, on the reverse strand, counting down.
TCTCTCTCTCTCTCTCTCGCCTCTCTCCTCTCTCTCTCTCTCTGTATATTTTGAGATAAGTTGCTATGGGAAGATATTTCTTCTGTCTAGATTTTGATGTTAGTCACTTGTTTCTTTGTTGATTGCTAGGATGAATGCAAACGACTGCGACAGAGCATAAAATGTGGACTTATCAATCGACTAACTGTGGTAATTCTGTTTTCTGCTGCTGTTGGGAATTCTTTTTCATTTTTTTCCTTGTTTGAGAAGTTCTTGTCCTGAGAAAATGGTGCTTGTAGGGTGATATTCAAGAGAAAGCAGTGGTACTCCAACCGGTCAGAGTCAAAGATGTAAGTTCCTCGCGTCTTTTCTAAGAAAGAGGATTGCTTATTACCATTCTTCATTATTTACATGTGGCACAAGTTGCATTTGAATTTCGTTGTTACATCTTAAAAGTTAGCTCTCTATATCATGGCATTAAAGTTAGGGATTGCTGAGGGTTAATCATTAGAATAAGGGTTCTAAGCTGATGGGGTTTGAGGTAAGGAAACAACTGCTGAAAAGTGTGATTATAAAGATAACAAAATGCAGAGATATTTCTGTTCAATGGCAGTTAAAGTATCATTGGTAGCTAATCCACATATAAGGGGCTTCTTAATGCGTTGAGATTAAAATAAGTTGATTGCAACAATCTGATATTGCTTCTCAATGAGGTCTCTTCTTCTGTTTAAATTTCTTTATGATCTCAAAGATGGCTTCTCAATGAAGAGTGGCTTTATCTTCTACTTTGTTTTGAAATTTGAATAAGTTATTCGAATTAGTTCTATATTTGAGAAACTGTATGGATGGTACTCAAATGGCTTAAAGTTACTCTCTATGACTAAAGTTGTCTCTGCAAATGTAAAAGCTGTTTCAGTGTTTGAAATGTCTTAGTTGTGTTAGGAGGTGATACGGTACATTAGCTTGATCGCTTTGCAAGAGGTCTTAAATAATATGACTTTCTGGATTTGGAGAAACAGTTTGCAGGAAAAGTGTAGCTGTAGATATGTTAAAGGTTGCTATTATATAAATTAGTCTATTCAATTTCATGATGATTGGCCTGTTAAGAAAACTAGGCTATTGCCGCAAAGGTTAAAGAGAAAATCTGAAGCCTGTTGCTGTCTTTCTGCACTGAATGTTTGTATCCCCAGTACATCAAGCCTCCCTCCCCGTTTAGGTTTGTTTATTGATAGATGCATGGGGGTAGGTCTTACGTTTTTTATTTATCATTTTTAATTTAAATTTAAATGTTGTAAGGACTCACTTTTCACACCAGAAACTTAACTCTTAGTTATTTTCTAAATAAAGGGTCTTGATAGTTACCTACCTGAGTTACTTCCAAGATTCTATTTTTTATTTTACTTTATTTTAGGCAATATTCCTTTGTGTCTGGGAGATTGATCTGTCAAGGGGAAACCTGTTTGACATATCTGCTATCACCATCTGCAGTACCCCAAAGCTGGTAATCTGTTTCTTGCCTTTCGTCAAAATGGTTTTGAGGTTAGGTTAGAGGTTCTAGGTTGCAGTATTTTATTTTGTGTTTGTCACCCATAGCATATAATAAATTTGTCATAAGGTTGGTTACAAGTATAGCTGAACACTCCAATTTGAATGGATATCTTAATGGTAGAGATGTAGAGGTTCCACACCTTAATTTTAATTGAAGCTCGAACATATATGGCCCAGCTCATCTTGAGGGAGGCCGTTCAAAAAGTATCATAATTTGACTTGTTTAGCTTCATAAGCCAGTTAACATTGAAATTTAGTTATAGAACTTTTCTTTTCTCTCATATATCTATATATTATAAATATAAAATGATGGGAGATGTATACAATTGAATGTTGGGGCATGTGCCTGCAAGCTAAACAAGACCTAAGCTTAAGATTAACAACTGCTGGATTCTGAGATATGTATTTTAAAGTTCCTATTACAATCTAATTGCTATAGAAGGTTTGACTCATGCAAGAACATAGCTAAGGCGCAGCATGTTTACAACTAATGCTTTCAAGCGAATCGTTACTTGAGCTTGAGATTAGACAACTGCTGGATTCTGATAGCACCCACAGATATGTACTGTAAAGTTCCTATTGCAAAACTAATTGCTATCTTAGGTTTTAGGCTTTTAGCAAGTAGAGAGCTGAGACGTAGCATGTCTACATCTTATTCTTCATTGTGAGGATATCCGAGAAAGACGGTTACGTTGTGTGAGGTATAGCTTTTCTTGTGGAATGAAACAGGCATCGGCTGATTTATGACGGGAATATTCTAGATTTTATACAAAAGGTTTATTGGGAGATTTATGATGATAGCAAGGGTGAGGATATGTAGTATGTATTGGAAATGGTTCTGTTGTTATCTTTATGAGTGTCTATTTTTTCAGAGTTTAGGGAGTGTTTGGTATTTTTAGTGCTGCTGTTTTGTAATGTCCTAGAAAGGCATAAGTGTTCTGTTTCTTGGTGGAGTAGCATGATTGCTATTTTAGTTTCTGTATTGTATTCTGTTGCGGCTCTTGTTATTTTTCTAGGGATTTTTTTTTCCTATCAAAAAGTACTTTCCGTTGTAGGTATTTGCAAGAAGAGATCCCAGACATAACATATCTAGGGTGACATTAGCTTTTTGTCATGACGCAACAACGATATAGACATTACTCTGTGAGAGGTACAATATTTGGTGGGATGAACAGGGGATTGATTTGGGAGATCTATGATTAACAGGGGATTGTTTTGGGAGATCTATGATGAACAGGGGATGATATGTGATGGCAATATTGTGGGTTTTTGTGGAGGGAAAGGAATAAAATGGTCCTAGATGACCGAATGTAACATACATGGAGCATTCAGTATACATAATTATGCTGGAGAGAAATGCTGCTACATTGTAGTTCTAGTTGGGTTCTTAGTGTTAAATATGCTGTTTCTTGGTGTAGTCCTTTTCCAGACCTGAAGAAAAAAGCATAGTGGATCTTCCACATTCACAGTTTGACTGGTCTATTTTATTTTTTCTTTCCAGTTTCTAATAACTTTATTTTTTGTTTCATAAATATAAAATAAAATACACAAGAGAATTAGTGTCATCTACAGCCAACATTCTAGTAAACTCTAGCTTCTTCTTATCCTCTTGTTTTAGAGACAACATAGCTTTTGGCTAATGCTGACCAGACTCTTAATCTTATTGTTTAAATTCCATAGCGGTTAGAGTGTTCTTTATCTTGTATGCCATATAACATTGTATTAGCTTCATGTATTTTATTTTTTTATCTTTTGCCTTATATATTTATTTTGTTCTGACAGTGGTTGGAAACAGAAACTGTGCGACTTCAACACCTTCGTGATCGAGCTAGTGAAAAGGGCCGTAGGAAAGAATATCCTTATCATTCGAGTTAAATATATTTTGTTGTGGGTGCAATGATGGACTGTGTACTTGGAGGCTTATCCATAGCTTTCTTTCTAAAGGTCTTGAGTTCTTTATTTGAATTTTATTATGATCCTGTGGTATAACTGCTGGTCTTTGAAGGCTGTGGCCTTGGACTGGGTTGATCTAATCCACATGTTAGTAAACAGAAAAGACTAAATTCAGGTTGATTTTTTTCGTATATTACTATTATATAGTTAAGATAAAAAGATACTAGAGACTTGGAAGTCCGCTGCCTACTTTCATAAGGGCTTTTTTTTCCTTCCTTTTTTTTTTTTGATTTGCTTTAAATTGGTTTAATATGCTAGGAAATCTGACATATATGCAACCAATGTGACCCATCTACTATGATTTAAGAAAATTTACATTCTGTTGGCTTATTAGTAAACTCACGAAACTGGTACCATTTGCTGTCTATTGATGACTCTAAACTGATATGTTCTGGTATGCCCCAGGGTATACCAACACAGTCAGGTTTGCACCATCTATGCAACTCCTGAGCTTGTTTCAGTGATGCATGACAGAACTGTTACATACTTCAAGTTCCTGCTCTTAAATACTTGGCCTAACACAGATAATATTGTTTCTGCATGTTTGTTTGGTTTTAAAAATGATACAAATATTTTGTGTATTTAATTATTTTTTTGCTTCATTTATGGGAAAGAAACACTTTAAGTTTTTGTTTTCTTATTGAAGTGTTGATGTTTCTGTTATATCTGATATCTAACAAGATGAGTGATAGCTGAGAAGTAATCCTTAACTTCCTTTCACGCTTAGAGAATGTGTAGAGAAGTTGCAGCTTTTGAAGACCCCTGAGGAACGCCAGCGTAGACTGGAGGAAACTTTAGAAATACATGCAGATCCAAATATGGATCCAAGTTACGAGTCCGAGGAAGATGAAGATGAAGGAGGTGATCAGAGACAAGGTCCCTTTCAACATGTCATGAAATTTTATCTTAAATTCGCTAGTGCAACTCTTTTGTTGATTATTGAATGATGACATAGCTTTCAATTCATGCAGATAGTTATACTAGGCCCACAGGATCTGGCTTTGGCAGGAAGGGGAGGGAACCAATTTCTCCACGAAGAGGTGGATCTTCTTTGAATGATTCTTGGAGTGGGTCAAGGAACTTCTCCAACATGAATCGTGACTTCGGCAGAAGCATGTCTAGTAAAGGAATCTTCAACAAAGTAGAGAATTCAACTGGAGCTGGTGACATAGTGAATGATACATGGGGTCAAGGAAGAGAAACACCACAAACAAACCACTGGGAAAACAAACAAAATATATCAAGTCTAGAGACAGGTAGTAGGAATACACAATCCGTGGTACCATCTGAAGCCCTTCCTGCTGGTGCACCAGAAAATAGAGGGGCACCTCTTTCCTTGGGAGTGGCACAATCTGGGGCCAATATCAATGAAACTGAAAAAATTTGGCATTATCAGGATCCATCTGGGAAAGTCCAGGGGCCGTTTTCCATGATACAGCTGCGTAAATGGAATAACACTGGCTATTTTCCTCCCAACTTGAGAGTGTGGAAGAACACCGATACACAAGAAGATTCTATATTAGTAACTGATGCATTGGTGGGCAAGTTTCAGAAAGATCCTTCAATTCCAAAGGCTCAAATGGTGCATGATTCACATCTGATGCCTGCAATTTCTGGAAAAGCTCAAGGAGCTCAATTACAGCAGACTTCAGAAAGCCAAGGAGGCAGCTGGGGAGCTCATGAAATTAATTCTTCCACAGGCAGGGGTACTCCATCATCAGTTGAGGTTCCCAAGTATTCCTCAGATGGATGGGGTACTACAAATTTTCCTTCACCTACTCCATCTCAAACTCCCATTACTGGGGCAAAGAGGCAAGCTTATGAGAATAATTGGTCAGCCAGTCCAGGAGGCAATGCAGTGGTGCAATCTCATGCGGTGCTTACTCCAGAACGTGCAATGCGAGTTTCTGGAAATGATCATTCAACTTCTCTACCTGGTATGACGGCAACACCTAATTCTCTTCAAATGCATGGTCAGGTAAATGTGTCGGGACCGGTATTGGTCAATGCCTCAATGAAACCATTACCTGATGTGCAAAACATTGTTTCAAATCTGCAAAATCTTGTTCAGTCCGTGACTAGTCGTACTACTGCTAGTGATACTCGAGCATGGGGTTCTGGTACAGTACCTGGAAGTGAATCTCAACCTTGGGGAGGTGCTCCATCCCAAAAGATAGAACCAAATAATGCTACTAATGTCCCTGCCCAACTTCCGGCCCACGGTTACTGGCCTCCTACTAACAATGGTACCTCATCTGTTAATACAGGAAGCTCAGCTGGAAATTTCCCAGCACAAGGGTTGTCTGGTGTTCCAAACTCTGATGCTTGGAGACCGCCAGTTCCTAGTAATCAATCATACATTCAGCCTCCAGCACAACCTCAGGCACCTTGGGGCTCAAGTGTTCCTGATAACCAAAGTGCCGTGCCAAGAATGGGGCAGGAGAGTCAAAATTCTGGATGGGGGCCAGTGGCAGGAAATTCAAATGTGGCTTGGGGAGGACCAGTACCAGGAAATACAAACATGAATTGGGTTCCTCCTAGTCAGGGTCCAGGATGGTCTGCATCTGGTCAAGGTCCAGTACGTGGAAATGCAGTTCCCAGTTGGGCTCCTCCACCTGGTCAAGGACCGCCATCTGTAAGCGCTAACCCGGGTTGGGCCCCACCTGGTCAAGGGCCGGCACTTGGGAATCCAAATTCTGGTTGGTCTGCTCCCACTGCAAATCAAACTCAGAATGGAGATAGGTTCTCAAATCAAAGGGATCGCGCTTCTCATGGTGGAGATTCTGGTTTTGGTGGGGGAAAGCCTTGGAATAGACAGCAATCATTTGGTGGTGGAGGGGGAGGAGGTTCTTCCAGGCCTCCGTTCAAAGGGAGGGTGTGCAGGTACTACGAGAGTGGGCACTGCAAAAAGGGTGCTGCCTGTGATTATCTACACCCTGACCAGTAAAAGTTTTGGAACTAATAGCAGCAGAGCAGTAATACTGTACAGTAGTATCTCCGTTGGTGAATTTTTATTTTGTATAAGCCTCTGTCCAATCTATTATAATGGCGGCAGTTCAGTTTTTTGCCTAATTTTATCCTCCTTTTAGCAAGTAGAATCCTTATTTATGATAGAAAGTGTAGTTTTTGGTAGATCAGTGGATGTTGGTTGGGATCACCTTATGACTAGTTAGTAGTTACATGTCATCTGTGTCTTTTCTTAAAAGTTTCGACATTCCAAGTTTGGGATGGTGATCATACCATTAGAAACTGCGAATTTGCTTATTTTCTCCTAGCACTACTGACTGGTTATATACTTTGATTGTATGTACTCTTTGATATTAGTTGCGCCTCTGTAAGATTGTAGAAGTGTAGGTCTTATGTGTTGTGCCGTCCTGCTTGTTGAATAAACACCAGGGGAATCTTGAAAGTTTCCAATGGGATTGGGAAACTAGGCAGCCTTTTTTTGACTTCTTTTAATTTTATTTCGTATCTAACTATCTAAGTTGGGACAGATAAGAAGATGAAAGAAACACATCGGCATGTTTTAGCAATGCATATCTACTCCGTTATGTTGGTAAGGCCTAGTTTGGTTGCAGTTTTGATGATTTCGGGAAAGGAAACTGATTTATTTAGTGTGTTTGGTGAGCACAATGGAGAGGAACAAGTTGCATAGAGGAAAGGACAATGAATCCTCCGTTCATATGAACCCTTCACAGAAATGAACGCATGGCAGAAGCAAGTATATAATGAAGTTACTAAGTAGGAACTATGCTGTAATAACAGAAAGAAGCATATGCTGGGGAAGACGAGACCTCAAAGTAGCACAATGGATGTTACCATTCTTGTAAAAGGATCATACAGAATAGTACAGAAGATGTGATGAACATAACAAAAACAAAAGTAAATAGTATAATGCGGAAGCAAATTTGCCGACCACCCTTATTTACCCACTAAAGTGTCCACCTTTTTAGTCTATTGACATGTGTCCTCTTTCTTGACCATGGTTTTCTAATGTTGTTTTTCT
>NC_020492.1:11070584-11074945 GCF_000184155.1 Fragaria vesca subsp. vesca | reverse complement strand
TACGAGATCACATTAAAAAATGCATATAAAGTGTAATCTTATAGAAAAAAATCTGAATATAAAATGTCTGCATGTATGAGAATGTTATTTGTTACAAAACCAAACTGACCCACACTCACATGAGTCGAAACCTAGAAAAAAAAAAATACTGACTCGCTCTGAAAGTTTTTTTTGTTTTGTTTTGTTTTTTATTTTTGAAAAAATACAGTTTTGTAGTAAAGTCGCACCTAGTTCCCCACTAGTTCAATCCAAGGGTGAAAATACTTTGCCAGCCCTATGGCATGGAGCTCTTATATAATAGGTAGTCATGATAAAGATTTCCTTGTAATATTTTCTGCCCTTGACATGGGCACTCTGCAATCTTACAGTTGTAGGTGACTGAGACTTCTCCATTCTTAAGTGAAAGAGTCAAAGATCAATTCACTATTTACAAAACTACTCCCTTTAATGCTCATTCATGATAGTGTAAGAAGAAAAATGTCACTATCCATCAAAAATCTTCCTTGCCAACACAAATATCTCTGCAATTATAAAGAAGTCCCTCCTATTGTAATTGGCTCAACTTCAAAGTGAAAACCTAGCTCTATCCTCTCTCTCTCTCTCTCTCTCTCTCTCTCTCTCTCTCTCTCTCTCTCTCTCTCATCACCCTAACTCCTATTTTCTTCGATCTCTTCTTTTTCCATGGAAGAAGACAACGTCTTTCTACCACTTGGCAAGAGGTATGTCCTCCTGTACCAGGCCCAAAGTATGAAGGACACAACGGAGTTGACCCCATACAGGAGGGAGAAACCCGTTTTGCCAAGGCGCAAATTCATGGGAAGATCATTTATTGATCCATTCACTACGAATTCATTGCGATGAATGCAACTCTATAGAGAATACAACCATTTGCCTACGGCGATGACCCAATTTTTGGGAGGCCCGTATCATGTCTCACCCTGATGGCGGAGTGATCTACCATCACAAAGGCATATGTGACAGATGTGGCAAAAAGAATTACGACATCAAAATTTTATGGATCGGTAATGGAGCTATCAATTATGATTTGGAGCCTATTCTGTGCTTAGAGATCATTCTCAAAAGACCCTTTTGGGTGGTCACTGATGACTTGTTTAGTTCACTCGGTTTTCCTTTGCCGTCGTACAGTTTCAGGTGCAAAAGATGTTATGAGTCATTTAATTAGCACACACCCTTTGGTTTTAGCCATGAGGCCTAGAGCAAGGGCTCTGATACTAGATGTTAGGGTTGTAAACCCTAACTGAGAGAAATCTACTAAAATGCTAAGAAAACTAAGAAATAGAAATTACTGATTTTTCATTGATGGCCTCTCAAGGGCAATGTTTACAGTATTTAAAGGAAAACAGAAAACAAATATAACTGCTAGATGGTCCAGAATAGATGAGGGTGTCCTTAGTAAACCTAAGGGTGTGTACTAACTAAATGACTCATAACAAAAGACCTCCAGACAAATCCCCCATTATGAAAGTTGATTGGCTTACCTATTGGTAACCATGTTTATATACAGTTTGTGAAGTTTATACTATACAATGTAATCTCGTACATTCCAAACCTAAACTGATTAAAAAAAATGAAAATCTTTGAATGTAATCTAATTTAGTTACCAGAAAAAAAAAATCATATTTTTTGGAGAGAGTAATAAACTTAAATATTATGTTAATAACCATAAATTTATTTAATATAATTGTTTAACTATGGTCAAGAAAAAGGACATATGTCAAAAAATTAAGACGGTGGGCATTTTGGTGGGTAAATAATAGAGGTCGGCAAATTTGGATCCGCGAAGTCTTCAACAACGTGGTGAGTTATTCTCAGGAAACAATGAGAACAACAAAAAGGTGCTTCCTATGTTTATTCATATTTTGGAGTTGTATTTTGAAACTTGTTTTTCCTGTTTTACAAAACAAATGTACCGAACGCAAATTTCATGTGTTTTTAACTTCGTAAAACAGAAAACTGTTTTGCAAAACAATATAATACCGAACAGACCCTTAGTTATCTTGCTCTTATATATATAGAGCAAGATGAGACTAAATTATTTAAAGCGAATTTTGTGTTATTTATGTAATTCATAAATACAGTTTAGGTATTTGATCTTCTTTAAAAAAAAAATGTTAATATTCAAATCTAGCTTATGTGAGATTTGATGCATACGTATGTCTAAATTGTCTAGACAAAATGACTTTTGGTTAATTTGGTTAAACTTTGACTAAAAAGTAGGTAGCGTTGTTAAAATTGCTCTTATATCCTAAGCTGGCTACCAAAAAACTAACACATATAAAAGTTAACTATCAAACAAAACCAGATAATCATTCTCACACATTGGCAGACCTATGATTTTAATTTTGTTTGGGTGAGTTTCCAGTTAATGAGGTATGTGAAAATACTAAACCAAAAATATATGTATACACATAACTTGTAGTTATTTAATAGTAATTTGCCAATAAATTTTTCTTATACACCACAATACAAATAAATTCATAAGGAATATACATAACAAACTATAACAAAAAAAAAAAAAACAAATCTAAGGTCCAAGCACTCTGTTTCTCCTTCATTCACACTATTTCAGTGTTTTACCGACTACCACACTGTTATCTTTTTCATGCATACTGTTTCATCTTCTTTTAGGTGGTTTTATCCATCTAGGTTAAAAGAGTAATGCAAAATATCAATAAAAGGCAAGTGCATGTAGCAGATACGTACTCCCGTATGAAGATTATATGTTAATTTATGACAATGTTTTCAACACTTAAGCTGCGATACCTCAAAGTTAAAAAATTTTGTCTACTGGAACTCCTCAGTTGTCAACCCTCATACCAATGTCGATGTCACTTATGTCAATCCTCTTAGTCAAGAACATTTTACGTGTTTGAACTCCTCAAATATCAATTCTTAGATTCATCTAGCTGATAATTATGTTAATCCTCAAAGTCAAGAACACTTTATCTCGTGAAACTCCTCACCAAAACATGAAATATTTAACGGTTTACCAAATATTGATACACCTCAATCAATACTTGCATCTCAACATCTTTTCTCGGCTAAACACATTTTTCCATTAGAGTCCAACAAGGAAAGATCAATAAAATTCAAATATGCATCAGAGCATGTTAGTAGAGATGATGATGATGATGATGATGATGATAATGATGATGCAACAATGATTACTAGGAAAAAAAAATTATTTGTAAGAAGAATAAATGACCCAAAAAAATGAAATGCATAACCATTTTGGGAGGAATCGTAAGAATTCGATTAAACAAACGATACATACATTCAGACGACTCATACCTAACTGCACTAAGATCATCTCCATTGGATGGTTGCAATTTAGAACTTTTTTTTACAAAACTTATCTACAACGGGTGAGATGCAATCTTTAGGTTTTAAATATATGTTCCAAACTATTCACTTTGGCTCCAAATTTGGAACTAAAGTTGGCATGGTTATTTAACCAAACTATATACAAAGCTGGTCCTACTCATCAATTTAGACTTTTGTGGTTCCATTTTGAAATTGTTGACAAGTGTCAACCATTTGTTGACTGACACAAATTTCAGTTGTTTAAAAATTTAGCTGTTGTAGTTTTTTTTAGTAATTGTAGCAGGTTAGTTGGTGTAACAATCAATTTAAATTTTTTTTCCTATAAACACCTATTTCATTTCTTATTTCTATCCAACAACTTACTTGAATTTTCTGCAAAATCATGCATTCATATTCAGGTGGTTGTAGATTTTCAGTTCTTTTTTTTTTTGTTTCAATCAAAATGTCCAGTCTTTTTAAACGAAAAGAAAATGCTCAATTTTACCGACACAATAATGTGTCTTAAATGTAATTTTACTATTCTATAAAAACTATAATATAATAAGAAATTATGTATATGATAAACAAAAAACAAATGTAAAAAATTAAATATTCTAAAATTTGAATGATAAAACATTGAGTGTGGCTATTGGGACCTCCAAATTTGCTCACTATACCTCTCATTCTCTCTACACCTCCCTTTTACTTTTCAATATAAGTATTTGCTCACTAGACTTCATTTCAAATTCCTAACATAACCTTAGTTATTTATTGATATATATTTCAATCAATTAATTACCTCTTATTCAATCAATTGACCTCTCATTCTTTTCTTTTCTTTTTTTCCTTTTTGTTTGTCAACATCTATTATCCCTACCTTTATTTTTTGGTTATTTTTTCCATGCAAGAAAAATGTTCTATCAGGAACTACTCTATATATCTTTTTAATTGTTTTTCTCTCTTGTACGTGTTTATTTTTTCTCCTATTTTTTTTCTTTTTGAATAATTTGATCTCTATTTAGTACCTCATAATAAAT
>NC_020492.1:11053743-11070564 GCF_000184155.1 Fragaria vesca subsp. vesca | reverse complement strand
TTCCTTTGTATAATTATTGTCCTTAATAGTCATTGTGTATGAGGATGTATATGTCATTTAATAATTCAAAATAGAGTGAGGTCTAGTGAGCAAATTTGGAGGTCTCAATAGCCGCCCTCTAAAACATTTGGTTGAAGATGAACATTCAATTTAGATTAACAATGTCTAATGTGGTTGCATAAGTTAGGATAGAACATTTTTCTTTACAACCATCAACTAGAAAAGGCTTAAGACAAATCAAGCTTCCATACTGAGTGATGTGGTTGATCATGTTAAAGTCCTAATGTGTCAACGTCAGATGCTAAACTTGATAAGGCACCCATATGTGGCTGACTAGTGTTCACAATTATATCACACGACACATAACCCAATCCATGCCATATATGATCCGAGAATTAAAATGGGTATGGTTAATATGTGTGGTTATTTAGCAGGTAAAACAAGCCTTCCGTTTCTGTTTGTTCCCTCTTCTCCCACTCCAAGCTTGCCCGTACTCTCTGAAAGCATATAGATCAAAAGTTTGCATGTACTTTCCAGAGATATATATAGTTAGTTAGTTAAAGCTTTTTAAAACATTGCTCTGAACTAACTAATCATATATACCAAATTGACGGAATTTCCTAAATGCTACAAAATTTTATGATGTTTCTTCAAATGGGGTATGAGATTTAGTCAATCGCCATTAATGATAAATAAAATGATGTTTATTAATTGTCGTTCAATTCAACTGATGATCATATTTTTGTACGCTATGGAAAATTCACCTTAATAAATTCACCAATTCAACTTAATAAAAAACACCGGTACAAAGTAAATTCACCATATTCACCTTGGAGAGCGTTGTGGAACTTACCAAAGTTTTACCAACTCCAACTAAATCTAAATCTAATACATGTTTCTCATAAGAGATGATGAAGAAAGGGAAATAATAAAGAATAAATGGGCGCAATAATAGCTTAATTATTGAAGGAAAAATACTTTGTGTGTGTCTTGGTCAAAGTAACTGACGAGAGTAGATTATAGAATTAGTGATCAACGGATGTAACCGGCAACTATCAATTAGTCATTATTGTTATTATGTACGTTGTAATTATCGTTGTAATCACACCTCTATATAAAGAGAATATCTAACGAGATGTAGACCATTTCAATTGTCATTTTATTTTTACACGTTATCAAACATGTTGCTCTAGTTTACGTTTTGAGTTTTTGGCCAAAAGAAAAGAAAAGAAAAAAGAAAAATCCAAGATTATTTTCTACCGCTGTCACCCTCCAACTCGGTGCTCCACTGGCCCACCTAGTATATGGGGTTTATAAACCCTAAATCAAAATACTCAAGTATATGAGGTTTATCTTTTGAATTACATACACTCTCATATACTTGTAAGGAAGGTATCAAGAAGAAATTGAGTGCTTAGCTGACTGTGAGACTACTCACAAATTAAAGTCACATAAGCTCTATATGCAACAAGAGCCAATCGAACCTTGTTAGAGTTCCAAAAAATTCATGCCAACGATTATCATATGAAAACCCATTGTGAGACTGGAATGGAAATACCTCAAATAAATGTGAAAGGAAACATATGTTAAAGCGAGTCAACTATAATGAAATGTGAGAAACTGACTCACATAGACTTTGACATGACCATGTAGAACACCATATGGTTGTGACACGAAGATTCGTATTTTGAAGAATTCATACGGAGATCCCCTAATGAATAATAAAATGGGACAAAAGTCTGTCACACTACAAGGTGGCGACACCGTCTAACCGCCAGACACTGGCCGGTCCTAGCTAGTGCTCCTCAAATGCAACCATCGCATTCTAAAGCACCTGATGCGCAACCCCTCTCCCATTATGCCTCATTGATTTAGTTTAAAGGCACATCACTCATTTTATAAAGTTTGTCTTTTAGCAAAAACAAGATCAAAACCTTATCCATCCAGAAATACAGACTATTAAATTACTTTATGGTTATGGAGGACGTTTCGACACAATGGTCACAATGAATAATTGTCTATAAGAAATACTGCATTTAAAAAACTTTTAGCGCATATTATACATTTAAGGGCTCACCACCCTGACCACCAAGTCTATAAGATGTACTTGTCAATGTTGAGAGTTCACATCAAAAGGATTTGTACCCCATATGTATATACAATATGGTCTCGCAGAAGCCACCATAATAAGGTTATAGATGGTGGGTAAGGCACTACTTATGCGCACAAACCTGTCTGCATCTGCCTGGCGTTATGCATTATTATGCGCAACCTTACATATTCGTTTTTATACCCACTGCTAGCCAACCATTTCGTGCGTACCAGTTGGTAACTAGTCTTGAACCTGAGATTTACGCATACTTGGTTGCGCAGCATATATGCTTATTGCGCCCCCACAACACATAAAAAAATGGGTCCTTATAAACAAATATGTATTTATGTTGGATACAGACCTTCGAAAGTTATCTGCTATTTGAAACTCTTATAGGTGATCTCTTTACTGCTAGATTTGTGGATTGTCACTTTGATGAGACAGTCTTCCCGTCGTTAGGGGGAGATAAGAAAAAGAATTTTCTAAGGAAACAACAAGAATTATCGTGGTTTGTCCACACTCTGTCTCATCTTGATCCCCACATAATTGATATCTAGAACATATATCAGTTTCAATGCTTGATGCGTTCAAAGATATTGCTAAAGTGACAAGATCACACATGCTAGCTACAAATGCATGCAAGGTTAGAAGTCCCCAATAAGGGGCGCGTTACCGCACGTCACCGCAAGTAGTGGTGACGCAACCACACTCAGTGGATGTGTGGTTAAAGCCGTGGCTCCTTAAAGGAAGAGGGGGAGGCCACCTGGTTCGATTAATACTTGTCTAAAGAAAATTAGGCGAGTAAGGCAAAACCTCATTAATGTAAAGAATCGCTCTCATAAGATTGTCTCTGATTTCAATTATGTCCATGAATCACTACTGGAGGACGCTTCGATGCTTAAAATGATTCCAGAGACAAACAAATCTCAACAGATTATGAGAGTACATACACATTGATGATATATTCATACTGTTACTCAGGGAACTATAGAGCACGATGATATCGAACCATGTTTTGTTGAAGAATATCATCAAAGAGCATATTGGCCTAAATAAAAGTGCAATCCATGAAGAGCTAGATTCTCTAACAAAGAGACAGGTATTTGTTTTTGGTAGTACTAACCTTACCATGTGTAAAGCATGTAGGATATAAATAAGTCTTTGTAAAAATGCGTAATGAGAAGAATGAAGCCCTAAAGGACAATACTCGCCTTGTGTTGCCAATGTTTCTCGCAATGCTCTAGATTGACTACAAGGAGACATATTCTCCCATAATAGAAATGCAGCTCATAGATGTGGTTACTACATAATCTCCATAGAATCTTGATTGCGAGATATTTATGAAAGTGCTTGATGGCCTTGCACTATCCAACTGAAGTAACTCTAAACCACAAAGTGCATTTGTAATTAGAATCAAAATGCTCACTTTATAGAAGTGACAAGTGGTTGGGAAGGGATACAAAATGATAAACTATTCCCTTGCGTACTCATAAAGGAAAGAGTTCCGAATTTACAATTATAGCTATCTATATTAATGATAGGAATATAGTAGGTACTCTTCATGAAGTAAGAGAAACCACAAGCTACAATGAAATCCGAGTTGAGATGAATAATATTAGGGAACTCGATTAACATCGATTTTATGGAACATTAATCCACCAGTTTGCATATGTATAAAAGATTCTCAGGTGATTTATATGGACGAAGTGCACACTGTTAGCACTCCCAATGATCAGTCGATGTTTGGATATAAAGTAAGATTCATTTCGTCCAAAGGAAGATGATGAAGAAAAGTTGAGAAATAAAAATCCTTCTCTAAGGTGCAATAGGCGCAATATTGTACTTACCCCGATAAAACTAGACTGGATATTGCATTCTCAAAGAACTTGTAACTAGACTTAGTTCAGCGCCAACGCAGTGTCATTAGAAGGTATAAAGAATGTATCTTGATACCTAAATGAACCATTGATTTGGGTTCATCCTATCTCTATAGAAAGACGAAAGAGAATGCAGATATTGAACTGAAATCCCCAACACCAATACACCAAACAATGCTAGCTTTGGTTGGTTTTTACTGATGTTAGGTATGTATAGGTCGTTCCCAAACTGGTTATGTTTTCATCATTGGGAACACGACGATACCTTGTGAGAAACATCAATCTCTCCTCAAGATTCAAGTAAATCCAGTAAGGTCTGAGGAGAATAGGACAAACTTATTTCTCAAATCACAACCTAATTAAGGTTTATATGAAAAACATGAGAGAAACATTGGAATGCGAAGACGTTCTTAACTTCTTTGATTGATGTAAGGATCAAGGGGAGTGTAGAGTACTTCAAGGAGAGTCTAACACACACATACTATCACAGGTGCGTTGTGCTATTTTTCCCTTCGACCAATATTTATTTTGTCCTACTGGGTTTTGTTACTCGGTTCACTCGTGCGGAGGAGAGCAACCATGTGATCAATGGTGGCCCCTAGCCTGGTTCTATGGGAGGGAGGTCATAGTTTGTGGCGTGGGAGTATGATGATTTGTGTGATGTGGCTCAGGTCCCAATTACCTCATTACCGGTCCGGGTGGAGATCTTTGGATTGTCGTTGACCTGTTCAAGGAAGATGTCATGAAACTGGTGGGTGTGATGTTAGGGAAGGTTTATCATCTGGATAAGTTTGGTATCAGTAAGGGTACAACGGCTAAGTTACATATTTTTCATCACAGATCCGATGAATGAAGCTTTTCCTCCGATGGCTTTCGAGTTTGATCTTAGAGCTTTTAGGCTTTCGAGTGGATTGTAAGGTTTTGCAGGGACTATGGACTTCTCGGACACCCTGTCTAGTAGAGGTGATGCGCCATATCTGTTTAAGGTCCAGATAGAGGGTGTTGTAAGTTGCAACTCGATTATGTGGCTTGTGGATGTACATCAGTGTTGGGGAGAAACCTTTTCATACTAGGGTGATAACTTGCATACTTTTTTTCTTTTTTCTTTTTTGGATACAATAACCTTTGCATACTTTGTGGACACAACACCATATATTTTTAGGGATGTGAAATTCACACACCTTAAATTGAAATCCACACATCCTCTTTCCTTTTTTGATTAACACATTTATAAAGAGACAAAATTTAAGTCACTAAAGACAAAATTTAAGTGACCAAATAAGAAAAAATGGTGTGTGAATTTCACATCCCTATTTTTAAGGTTCATTTCTCATGGATACATAAGGAACCAATAGATCCATATTATTTTCGAGGAATTATTACCTGTACCCGGAACAGGGCTGAGGTGGTGTTCCCAGCCAATGAGCCCAAGACACATTTACAGTATTATAAATAAAGACTTACGTGGATCGTTAGTCTGTTAACTGCGTCAGTCTGTAAAATTCTTTAAACTTATGCAACGCTGGTCTTCTTCTTCTTCTGTCGAAAGAGGAGAAGAATTCATCTTGATTTTATTATCATGGATCAACAATCAGGTGGGGTTATGCTTCTGGCATCAGACTCGTATATACAATTCTTATATGTGGGTGAGGAATTAATCTTAGATCCCAATACATAGAAGACAACTTCCCCTTCTCTTTTTAGTTCTGATTCTAATTCTCAAGAAAGCTTGGGTGCCCAGAGAAAATTCTGGGTACCTGTATATCGGCGTGAGTTGGTTTTTGATGTCGTATTTCGCTCTCAACGAGGACCTAGCTCAAAGTCGATCCAGGTCGTCTCCGAACAGAGAATTCAGATCAAGCTTCAGTAATCGAAAATGATGAAATGCAGATAATCATTAATCTACATGAAAACGACGTCGTAAAAGATCGACTCAACAACCCCCGTTGCCGCTCTGCATCCTCGTTAACCCGCCGACCCGCCGTTCGTCGCCGACGACCTCGGAGACAGGAATTGACTCGTCGAAAGCCTGTGAGTAGGTGGGTCACGGTGGTGCTCGGAAGTTAACTGCGGAGGAGAAAGGGAAACTCATATCTACTTTCTCTCTCCTCTCAAATCTCTGTAAACCAAAACATAAGCTTGAAATATGAGATTGAACGAATTAATATATAATTGTTGGTGGGAACTTTGTTCTACTTGGGTGAACTTTGTTCTACTTGGGTGTAAGGAGAAGGGACAGAACTGAGCTTTCATATGAACCTGGAAGGTTTATTTACAATGGCAGACTAGTAACACCGTTTTCTCGGATTTTAACTGAGGTGAGTGATGTGTTAAAAAAAAGTACACATGTCTTGGGCTCATTGGTTGGGAACACCACCTCAGTCCTCCTGTTCCGGGTACAAGTAATAATTCCTCATTATTTTCAAGACCTAGCATGTAGTATTACATAATTAAGGTCCCTCCTACCTATTTGATTCCTAATTTCCATATCCGTCTGATTTGCATCAAACGTCCATAAAAATCCCAAGTGAAAGCTGAAGGAATAAGTTCATGAAAAGCAGAACCTGCAAAACCAGAAGAGGCTGAAACCAAAAGGAACGTTCATGTTGGAATATCCCAATACCGATTAAACAAAGAGAGATGGAAAATAAGGAAGGCGAAGACGGCTTGCCTCAAAACCCTAATCCTAACCCTAATCAGACCCGAGGTTCAACAAAGGGAAGATCCTGCAAGGGCTGCCTCTATTACTCTTCTGTACAGAAATCCAAATCCAAGTACCCAACTTGCGTTGGCTTCTACAGAACTCTCAATCAAGGTCTCTCTCTCTCGAAAGCTCAAAGTTGATTTCTTTTTCATCGAAATGGTTGATCTTACTCTGTGTTATGATGTTGTGCTTCTCAAATTCGATAGAGTCTAATGCATCATCTGAATTGAGCTTAAAATCTGCAATTTGAATGTGACTAATACATGAAAGATGGAAACTTTTATTGATGCCTGTGCCCCTATACTGCTCGAACATTTACTTGGCTCATCTGGTGTTTTAATTTATTTTTTATTTTTATTTTTTTTCGAAAGTGATATGAAGCTCTAATCTTTGTGGACCATAGCCTGTGAGGTGCAGAGTTATTGAAGTAGTGATTTCTTTTAGTTTTCTGTCTATGTGTTTGTGTTGCGAGTGGGACATCATTCGTTTATTAGATATATGTAAGATATGTGCTTATTTGTGTGTTTATTGCCAGTGCCCAGCTACATTGTGGGAGAAACGGAGTTGGAAGCTTCAAAAGCCGATCGCAACCTTACGGATTTTAAGTATGGCTGCGTAGGTTACTCGGTGTTCTTAGACAGGAAAGATTCAAATGATCCACATAATAAACAAGCGGAATTGCCATTTTGTGTTGGTCTTGAGGTGATATATCTTGACTCTTTCTATTTCTTGTTTTCCTCATTTGCAAGTGCTGGTTGCTTTTTAGTTGTATGCATAAAGTTGTTGGAAACTTCTGTGGTTGTATAAATATCATATGTACTGAATGTTCTTCAGTGTGGCACCTTTCTTCCAATACATTTCTAGCTTTTGGAAACTAATACAAATGTAATTTTGCAAGAATTTGCAACAGCTCCCATGAAGGAAGACGGGTGGGGGTTGTTCTTCTATTTTAGAGCACTTAGCCCCCTCACTAAATGGGGGCTTCTAGTTCTAGATGTGACTTTGTTGGTAAGTACGAGGGTTAGGAGCAAAAATGTGTTGTTCCAATCAGACTTGGCATTTCTGTTGGTACAATCTCTCCCCCTCACTAAATGGGGGCTTTCTGTTTTGTGTGTGTTAGTAATTATTAGTTTGTAGGAGCAGAAATGTCTAAACCTTTCAGAGTTGGCATTCAATAATTCATAATGTGATGCTACTCCAATTTGAGTGCGTAATTATATTATGCATTCTCTTACTTCAATTGATTCTGCTTGTGTTAGGTATTATATGACAAAAGACCCGCTGGCCAGGCTCATTCTCCTGCTCCTGCTCGTAAAAGTGAAGGTATGTGAGATTTTTCTTTCATTATTTTCGAAGATCTCAATAAATTCTTGATGTTGATTAGGCTCTGATTTTAAATTTGTCTTATGTTCTTAAATCCATGTTCCAAAAGTGAAGTGCATGATCGTTCATTTAAAGTGCTCTATTCTTCTTGTATTCATCATAAAATAGCTGAATTAGATGTAATTCATGCTATATAACTAGTCTGACGAACTAGCTGAACACCGAACCGAATTGATTAGCCATTCTGGAAAGTGAACTGCATGCCTAACATTCTTTACTATAGTATATGCAGGTGCACATGTATTTTTTTCTCATAAAGGAGTGTACTTATACTTTCTTAACTACTATAGTACTATTACTAGGTCATGCAAATTGTGTTTTGGGTGATTTCATTTGCAGTGTGATTTTTCTGACATCCTTTAAGGGCATCTCTAGTTAACACTAGACTGAGTTCTCCCACTGTTCTTGATCTTTTTGTATTACTCACCTTTTGGTGCATGAAGTCAGAAAATGTCCCCTGGGAATACTGTTTCAATGGGTTGTTTTTCATTTTGTTACCAAAGTGCTTGGTGAGTTAAATATATAATAGCTATTAGGTCAACCCTCCTATATGATAATGGTTAGCCCATTTCCGAACAGTTGAAGCTTTTTGGATAGTGTTAAGCCAATAAAATTTATCCTGATTTTAGAGTCATCACCAAATGTCATTGGCATATCATGTGTAGATTACCTTCTAAACAGCGCATATAAGAATTGCCGGTCGCTCTCAAAATTGACCATATATCTTTGTATAACCCCTCAAACAAATATCTGTGTGAGGTACTGAACAGAAGTCCTATAATCTTTCCTTCTGATTATGACTTCTTCTCTCCCTAAAAGCCACACGGAGCCTACTTCTAATCAAATAATCGTAAAGGCATTAATCAGAAGGAAAGATTACAAGCAAATTGAAATTAATATTCTAATTTTCAATCTGCAGACACTACGAATTTCTTTCTCTCCAGAAGTTTGCTGAACTCTAAACAGTAATTGACTGTTTGTTTTGTTTTTGTTTTTCTGGGATGAAAACTAATGGGGAGAGGTGTTCGATAGCTGGCATTAACACTCATATAGGAACAGCTGATAAGTTGGCCAAAATTCTGGGATAGTGCGATGTGGAGTAGGAAATTGGCCAATGAAATATTTGGGGCTGCCTTTAGGAGGCAATCTTAGGGCAGCAAATTTTTGGGATCTGCTAGTGGAGAAAGAGAAGAGGAGGCCACAAGGGTGAAAAATATATTTTTATCAAGACGGGCAGAATAACTTTGATTCATTCAGTGTTG
Organism: Fragaria vesca subsp. vesca; assembly: GCF_000184155.1. Classification (NCBI taxonomy): domain Eukaryota; kingdom Viridiplantae; phylum Streptophyta; class Magnoliopsida; order Rosales; family Rosaceae; genus Fragaria; species Fragaria vesca. Next base: position 11,061,246 of record NC_020492.1, on the reverse strand, counting down.
AGCAGTTTACCTTTTTGTCTTCCTGTTTTGAATCCCTGCTACTGTGGATAAGAGGATTGAGAGATGGATGACAGATTTTACAGGATGGGATGAAAGCAAAGAGATTCTCTATAGTATGCAGTCATTGATAGTTATTAAGGACTATAAGAAAATAGGTGGGATTCAAATATTGTGCTTCCGAGTTCGAGTTATAACTCTTTAATACATATATTGAATGCAATCAATTCCATGAATGCTTGTTTTAGCTTTTCCACGGTGGGAAATTGGAGAAAAAGTAAGGTTTTGAGAGATGGGTCGGGGGGAGAGCTTTCTTTCATTCCTTTCCTGATTTTCACTGATTATTTCCAAATAATGATAAGTATATTGCCACAATATGTGTCAACCATAATCTCTTTCTAAAGTAGCAGTCATAAATTGGTTGGAAAAGACATAACCTATTTGGAAGCCAAAGACTAAGCCCTACCCTTTTTGGTCCCAAGGGAAGTCTCCTTGGTAGTTTAAGGGTCTTGCCAGGTTAATTTTCAGTTTTATTAAGAATGATTATGATCCTAGTGCTTTTAAGAGTCTATGGAAATCTCAGGGGATTACTCATGTGTCTTGAGTGTCTCTTTATGTCTGTTATGTATGTAAGTATTTAAATCAGATCGGAATGAATTAAACTTAATTCTTTTTGAAACTTTGGTGCCTTGGATATTTTGCCCTATCCTCCCTCGTTCTATTTCTCCCTTCTACAGCTAAGAAGCCTTTGTTTCTTCTGAAACCTCCGTTTTCTTAGTTTCACAACACTCCCCAACCCACCCTTATCATACTCTCAATAACTGTTGCTTTCTGCTGCATCACTTTCATATAAGTTGATCCAAGTTTCATACACTCCTAAATAACCTGGTAGTGGAGGGAACCCTTAGCTCTATTCTCGTAGTTATCCCAGAGTTATATAATGCCGGTTCCTTCCAGATCAGATGGGAGAAAGTGGATGTTAGAGGGTTTGGGAAATTTTTCTCTGTAAATTGTTTGAAATTATTGTTGGTCAACCCATTATTCAAAATATTTGATTGACAACCCCATTCTTACACAATTTACTCCTCACTCTGTAATCTGGAAGACCCAGGTAGTTACCTCTCCTATGATACAGGTGGTACCTGGATTATTCACCTGTGATATGGTGCAAAGGAGAAGGCCATTTTTCTCCTCCTCACCTTTCTCTCTTAATGGAGTGAACTAACACTCTCTTTACCATCATTACTAGGTGAGTAGTTAAAACTCTTGAAAGTTGTATGTGGGTGACTTCATTTGCAAATGGGATTTTTATGAAATCCTTTAAGGGCATCTCTAGTTAACACAAGACTGGGTTCTCCCACTACTCTTAATGTTGTTGTATATTTCACCTTTTGGTGAAGTGAGAAAATGTCACTGGGAATTTCTGGTCAATGGGTTGATTTTCATTTGCCTACAAAATTGCTTGGTAAGTTTTAAATGATAGTTATTAGGTCAGATCTGCTATACGACAATGGTTAGCACATTTCCCAACAGTTGAAGTGTTTAGGATAGTGGTAAGCCAATGACCTTTTATCCTGGCATAGTCATCATGTCCAACTAATCTCTAACTCTATCTAGACCTTTTACAGCAGCCAACACAAATCGACATCTCTAGCTCGCAGGCCTGTTGATCGGCATCTCTTTGTTACATGTATTTCAAATGTTATCCGCGTATAACGTATGGATTATCTTTACAAAGAGTGCATGTAAGAATTGTCAGTCACCTTCAAAATTGACCATTTATCTTTGAATAGACCCTTAAACAAATATCTCCGCTAGAGGTACTGAACAGTACTCCAGTATTGATTGGGGCAAGTGCCTCTAATGCTTTGTACTAGCTATCGCCTCTTGACCTGACAACTTAAACCTTTTTGTATACTGGTGACAAACTATATCATGGTATCAAAGGTACGGGAGTGTAGGAATAGTGGTGCATAAACTCTTTCAGTATGCGAATCCTAATTGTTGGCGAGTAATTCATCGTTTTGTTTTGGAGAAGAAGGGGTTTGGAATTCTTTGGAGGACAAGGATGAGGGATGCTTGAAATCATTGAAATTCTCCGCTGTTATCTATGCAAGACCAAGGGGAATCCATTGTTAGTTTGGGCTTCAGTCACTTCGTGACCAGGGCTTTGGTTCTCTTTGATCGTCAATTTTTCTGATTAATGACATTTTCAATTTGCGATCACCACTAATTTCTTTCTTTCCAGAAACAACTTGGCTGATTCCTCAGCATTAATGAACTCTCTGTTTTTCTTTTTCTTTTTCTTTTTCTTTTCTGGTATGAAAACTAATAGGGAGAGGTGTTTGGTAGGGCATTACACCTGTGTAGGAAGAGCTCATTAGTTAGCCAAAATTTTGGGATGTGGAGTAGGATATTGGCCAATGAAATAATTCGGGCTGCCTATAGGAGGGAAGAATCATAGGGCAGTGAGTTTTTAGGATCTGCTAGTGGAGAAAGTGGAGAGGAGGCCACAATGGTGAAAAATGCATTTTTATCAAGATGGGCATACTAACTTTGATTCAATCAGTGTTGAACAGTTTACAGTACATGTTCCTGTTTTGAATCGCTGCTAGTGTGGCAAAGAGGATTGAGAGATTGATGGGACATTTTACAAGATGGGATGAAAGAAGAAGAAATTGATTGTTTAGTGAATGGAAAAATGGTGACTGAAGTAAGAGAAAGAGGTGGTCTTGAGGTGCAGAATTCGGAAAGAAATGAGGCTCAACTTGGAAAACAGTAATTAGAAGTAAATATGGATTATTAAAAAATAGGTGGGGTTCAAATATTGCGGTTCCATGTTCAAGTCACAATTCTTTAAAAGATATATTGAATGGGATCAATTCCATGACTGCTTAGTTCAGGTTCTCCATGGTGGGAAATCTGGAAAAGTATGGTTGCGTGAGATGGGTATGGGAGAGTGCTTTCTTTCATTCTTTTCCTGAACTCAACTGATTATTTCGGTATAATAATACATGGAAGTCTATTGCCACAATGTGTGTCAACTCTTGTCTCTTTCCTATAAGTTATTCCAAGTTTCAAACAGACCTAAATAACCTGGTAGTGGAGGGAACTCTTAGCACTATTATTTAGAGTGAGATAGTGCTGGTTCCTTCTAGAGCAGATATGAGAGAGTGGATGTTAGAGGTTTTGGGAATTTTTTCTGTTAATAACTTAATATTATTTGAAATGTTTAACGGGCACAACTCAATGTTCAAAGTATTTGATGGAGAACCCCATTGTCTTCACTCTTGTATTCTGGAAGACCAAGGTACCTCTCCTTGGTACTAAGTAACTATGGCACAGGTGCTACCATGGATTATTGACCTGTGAATGATGAAGAGGAGAAGGCTTTTTTGTCTTGCCCTCTCTAGTGTGAGATATGTAAAGCTGGAGCTGAGATTGGGAATCACCTTTTTTCTCTTTTCCTTTTTTCCCCCTTACATTGTCCAATTGCTTTAGCTCTTGAAATAGGCTGTTCCTAGCTATGTTCAGATGGGTCATCGAGTTAATGGTATGGCTCTGAGCAAAGTACAGGAACACAATTTTGGTGGGAAGAAGAAAGGATTGGTGTTGGGAAGATGCACTGTGATGGCTATCTTCTCTATATCTTACTGGACAAAAGAATTTTTGAAGGCATGAGGGATTAGCTTCATATGTGCATTAGTTTCTTTAGATTATATGAATTCTTTTTCTGCTATTTTTTCTAGTTGGAGTGCTATTGTAGTTTTTTGAATATTTTATAAGTTGATTTTTGTTGCATTTGGTTGTGTTTTCCTAGTTGCACTCTCTGTTAGGTGGAAGTCATATTTACTGTGTCCTCTTTTTCTTTCTGAAAAATGATTTTCTCCTACTCAGAAAAGAAAAATGAAAAGAAAAGAGTTGTGTTTTCTTATAACATTCATGTCAATATTCATCAAGCTTGGTGTCTTTCCTCCTCAGACAATGTTCGACCTATTCCTCAACCTCAAAGCTACAAACCACATTCAACTGGAGATGAGTACCTGACCAGGTAAAGATCAAAATTTTAGTTCACAAAAAGGAGAATTATCAGTAGGTATTCTGTTGGAATTTGCAGCTTTGTAACTTGTGGCTGTTGTCGATAGACTTGAGAACAAAATACTTTTGTATATGTAGGTTTAAGAGGAATGCTGGCCTAGTAGCATCAGGCGTTGCTAGAAATTTGAACAGGGTAGGCAACCATATAAAACAGAGCGTGGATAGCATCTTATTTGGAAGGTCCAAGTAACAGTTTTTGATTTCAGCAGTAATACACAGCATGCTAAAAACCCGGTACCTGAATTGGTAGTATGACTGGTATCCCAGTTCTGTAATTAAATTAATGTATAACATTGTCATCAAGCAAAGGTTTTCTTCTTTTTGCCAACCTTTTGTAACAGTAAACATTTTTTCCATTTTTTGTTTGTTTGTTGTAACAGTATATACACTTTTACTCAAATAAATGTTAATTACGTCGAAATCATCATTAAATTGTGGACATGATCGATAGGTCTGGCATAGTCCATAATCAGAAACTCCAGACTCCGAAGCTCTATCAGTGACGAGAGAAGAACGTAACTGAAATGAACTAAGCAAAGCTGTTAACTTGATGAAGCAATGCTAGTACGTTCTTGGTATTCTGCCACACCTGGACTGGCCACGGAGACGGTTTGTTTTACAACGGCAATAGGTGGCTCTTCTGATGGCTCCGGGTTCTGTTATCTTTCAATAAATGAAGGAAACTGATTGTTCCTTTTAGACAATTCTCTCTAGTCTCGACACTACATAAGATCATTTCATGTACTCGAGTAACACGCACTACGTTTCTATTAATCTTCAGACGAGCTTAAGTAACAAGTCCAAACATATTCGGACAACCAAAACATAATAAAACCATTATTAGTTGAAACATCTAAGAGAAACAGACTCTCATCAGAGTACCAAACAGTACGTAGTCCTCCCCAAACAATGATCTCCTCCATCTATAAATTTCAAAGCGGGCAGTTCAACCTGTAGTGTGGCACAGCAACGAGCTGAACAGCTCTTGGTGCAGTCAATCCAAACACGTCGTTCATGTCAAGCTCACTAGCCTTCATCCCATCCGGCAACTCCCACGTAAAACAATGAAGCAGATGAGCCACAGCCATCTCCAACCCATAAAGCCCTAGCGCCATGCCCGGACAAGACCTCCTGCCGGACCCGAATGGGATGAACTCGAAGTCATTCCCTTTGAAATCCGGGGAGCCATCTTTCAGAAACCTTGAGGGTTTGAACTTGTCAGGCTCGTCCCATGCAGAAGGGTCACGCCCTATCGCCCACGCGTTGATGTAGACCCGTGATCCTGCGGGGAATGAGTACCCGGCCACGACGCCGTCCTCGGCGGCCTCGTGGAGGAGGAGAGGGATTGGTGGGTGGAGACGGAGGGCTTCCTTGACTGCACATTTGAGGTAGGTTAGGTTTTCCAGGTCGGTTTCTTGCACTCTACGGTTCAACCCTACAACATCAACGAGCTCTTGTTGAACCTTTATGAGATCTTGTGGACTCTTCATAAGCTCTGCAAGGGTCCATTCGATTACTGACGCAACTGTTTCAGTTCCACCAAACATGACATCCTGCACTTTCATTTTATTTTTGGAGAAACGAAAATTTCTATTAGAAGTACAAATATATTGCATATTGAACTCTGTCATAGACTCATATATAAAGTATATGGTTTAATTTGTTTCTCATCGACTGAAAGGGTAGGAAATAAATTTGACCAGTTTTTTGGATCAACCGTACTATTTTTGTTTTTTGTTTCCCTTGTGTTTATTCACCTTGTCAGTTACTGACTAAAAAATTCATAATCAATCACTGTTATATTTATATCCAAGGGTTGAAAACAAAACAACTCTATTTAAAAATAATTCTCCCTACCATTGGGTTTACACATCCAAGGGTGATCGACCATGAATCTCTTGGTTAATGACTGATTAACCTCAACGAGATATTTTAATTCAAAAAGAAAAAAAATCAATGAGATTATATATTGACATGAAAATAAAAAATTAAATTGAGAATCAGACAATTGAATTTGAGGACAAATCAGATGATATTAGATTATAAAGGCATGCATGCACCCTGCACTTACCATTACGAGCGCCTTGATATTATCTCTGGTGAGGGCAAAGCCAGAATTGGAGTCATCAATGTCCATTGAAGCATCATTTCTAATAAAAGCGAGTAATTCATCCACCATATCTGTCTCAGCCTCAATGCCATTTTCCTTAGTAGTCTTCTTAGTCATGTGGTCATCGATAATCTTATCGATGAACACATCTAACGATTTGCGAGCTTTGGCCATTCTATTTTGGAATGCTTGTCCATGCATCCAACCCAACCATGGTAGGAAATCTTGCATATTGAATGCTCCAAAAAGCTTTGAAAATTCTTGCAAAATCTTCATAAATTCGTCTTGCCCTTCATGCGATTTTGAGCCAAACGCAGCTCGGTAGGTAATGTTTCGTGTGAGGGCGAAAACCAACTCCCCAATGTTTACTGGTGAACCAACTTTTTCCGCCACAGTCCGAACAGTTTCATCGATTTCCTCACGTACCGAGGCCCATGATTCGGCCCGTTTTCGGCTAAATATATTCATGACACAAATTTTACGCATGCGACGCCAAAAAGGGCCGTAGTTGGCAAACGCCATGTCGGCTCGGTCGTATGTCAAGTAGGCAATTGTAACATTGGCGGGCCGATTAGCAAAGACACTGTCTTGGGCTTGGAGGATTTCGCGTGCCATTTCAGGGGTTGATACAGCCATGATATGTAGCACGCCTATTTGGAGATGGACAAGACCGCCATATAGTTTGCCAAGTTGGGCCAGCCCTCGGTGCGTGAGCTGGTCCAACATTAGCATGTTACCGACAATAGGTAACCCTTTTGGACCTGGTGGGTATGGGAGTTTTCTTGTTGACCTAAACAAGAAAATCAAGGAAACAAATAAAAGAAGGAGAAGAAAGAACAACATGGGTGACAATTGCAGGGCTAGGAGAGGGAGATCGTATGGTTTGGAAAATGGAGTTTGGTGGATTGGTGATGTGATGTGTAACTATATAACGTACAAAAAGATCTCTGTCTTTATGAGCAATATTGTATAAATGTGGCAACTAATAATTCTGGAATTTCACTAGAGAGGATAACATTCTAAATTCATACTTTCATATTCTAAATTTACATTTTAAAAGATCTCAGTCATCCTATCATTTTCTTTGTACATCGTATTTGTAATTGCTCATTAGTCATTATACCTTATATTTTAATTTCAAAATCAAAATTCACTTATGTAACTCTTTTTATTTTCCAAAAGTACTTATCAATAATGAAGGAAAAAATGTAAGTTAAAAAATGACTGATTAGCAAATAATTAAGGCAAAAATATCTCATTTGATTTTTATCAATAAAAACAACTCAAATATATTAGAG
>NC_020492.1:11046474-11048904 GCF_000184155.1 Fragaria vesca subsp. vesca | reverse complement strand
TTTTTACCGTCGTCGTATTTTCCTCATACTAATAATCATCCGCACATAATCGTCCCCGAAACCCCTCTAGGGACCAATTAAACTATTTACTCAATGATCGAGACGGTAAAATTCTTATTATAATCAGGCTAGTAAATAAGGTAAAAATATAAGGGTCGGGATGTGACAAAAACAAAAAACAATATTTGGTATAATTACTTTTTAATTTGGTGTGATTATTAATTAAATCGTTATTAATAAACTGTATTTGGTATAGGCTGCCTATATACGCATGTCCTTATTAAGAGGATATGCAAACATTCATATTAGTATACATATTGTCATCTATAAATTAATCCTCTTTATAATAAGGTAATCAGACAAATCAAAACTTAAATTAAATTCGCAAATTGGAAAGAAAATTTAACATTCATATTCGGTAGCTTATGAAATATTGTGATTCAAGAGGCCCACTAGTAAATTGACTTTTTATGAAGGTTTAAAATTTTCATTTATGATATTGATTTAAAAATGTTGATTTAGGTAACTTGATCACCATACTCTGAATTATTTTCCTTATTCGTTCAAATTATAATAAGTTTACGTCAGGCATGAGAACTTTTTGGTCAAGAGATGAACTTCATTGAATAGGTATGAGATATATATAGTGATTGAATAAGTATGTTAAGTGTAAAGTGATACTTCATTTAAAGAATGTCTAAAATAGAAGTCATCATCCACATTAACATAAATTAACATACTGTTCTACATGAATAAATACATACTAGGTATCCAATGATGATTTCAATAACATTGAAAAAGAAGCTAGCCATCTTTGATATATCGATTTTAAGTCAGGAACATATCTTATAGTAACAAACAAATACTAAGTAGTCAATAATGAACTAATAATGTTCCCTTCAACTTTTCTCTAATAGAATATTCACATTGAAATAAAAGTCATTGTTCACATTAAAATTCAAAGTCATAAACATGTCACATAGTAACAAATAAGTTACAAATACCGATAACCTAGTAATGTTCACTTGGAACCTTTCCCAAATAACATGTTCACATTGAAATAGAATACATTATTTACATTAAAATTTGAAGTCACCCTTCACATTGAAAGTTAAAGTCTTAAACATGTCTTATAGTAACAAATAAGTTATAAGTAGCGGATAATAAACTAGTAATTTTCACTTAGAACCTTTCCCTAATGACATATTCACATTAAAATAGAAGTCATAATACACATTGAAGTTCACATTCAAATAGAAGTCATTATTCACATTAAGATTTAAAGTGATAAACATAAGTTATAAGCAGCCAATGATGAGCTAGTACGTAATGATCACTAAACAAATAAGTACTAAGTAGCTGACAGTGAGCTAATAAAGTTCACTATAAATTTTTCTTTAGTGAAATATTCACACTAAAATAAAAGAAATAAGTACTAAGTAGCTAATTATGTGCTACTTGCAAGTTCATTGAGGACGTTTCCTACCTTAATGTCGTATTCACACTAAAATGGAATAAATAAGTTTAGGGTTTAGGGATAAGAGTTTAGTGTGTAGGGTTTAGGGATAAGAGTTCAGGGTTTAGGGTTTAAGGATAAGAGTTTAGTGTTTAGGGTTTAAAGATTAAATATATTAAGTAGTTAATAATAAGCTAAGTACAAGTTCACCAGGGACTTTCCCTAATGGCATATTCGCACTAAAATGTACACATTATACGTATTAAATGTCTCTTGTATTAATTCATTATTTTAAAGTCTCATGTATTAACTACTTTGCAAGTTTAGACCATTTTTATACTCCTCCCCTCTATTTGGCAGTACGTATACTAATATAATATTTGCATATCGTCTTAATACGGACATGCCTATATAGGTACCATATACCAAATATTGTTTATTAATAACGATCTAATTAATAATCAAACCAAATTAACGAATAATTATACCAAATATTGTTTATTTTCATCAAAATGATTTAGTTTCCATTTTTATGTAGTTGATTTAGTTACCTTACATGAACTAAATTAAATGCATTTCTTTATGGAGTCAAATATTAATTATAATAATTCATTAGATTTAGGTTCACAATTACGATATTTAATAAAAATTATCTTTGTGAATCAAATAGTTTTAGACTTCTTAATTCACCATTATTTTTTCTTTTTACTTTATATATATATTCTCCCGGATTTTCTCAGCTGCGGATGTCCGCACCAATTTTTTGGTGCGGATTTCCATTTTTGCACCACTTTTCGATCGAATTTCCTCATCTCCACCGTCTAGTATCTAGATAATATTATGTAGATCATCTCTGCAAAATTTCAGTCAATTTGGTGATCGTTAAGGCCCTCAAACTCGAAAAACAAATGGATGGACTGAATTCTGTCCGGTTGTGTTCATACCAGTAAAACTCGAGTTTGAGGGCCTTAACG
>NC_020492.1:11033934-11039549 GCF_000184155.1 Fragaria vesca subsp. vesca | reverse complement strand
TCCACACAAAAAACTACTCACGTAGATGAGACGCAACTGCCCATATAAAAATTTTGAGACATTTACCTTCCGACGATAGGGCTCCCCATAGGGAATAATAACGGTAAATAGTAGACACGTTGTGATTCCGATGACTAAACTTTACAAACCAAAATTCGACCGTCTGATATGATCATTATGACGAAAGATGTCTATGGTAAAAAATTCAACTGGATTCGACAACGTTAAGGGCTCGATCAAAACGGTCAACTCTAATCGGAAATAAGAAAACTGTATTTTGAAGCCCTAAACAGACTCGGATGGCCAAAAAGGCCCATACATCATGGCAATAGCAATGAGTTTGACTCGTAGGGCCGTTACGCTTCCGGAAAGGTATCACAATAGTCAATCGGACACCAAAAGCCAAATCTGCAGCATAGTGAATAATAAGGGTAAATTGCATTGACCGCAACTATCGGCACCGAGACTTTACCGGAATACCGTGATTTTTCAACTGTAGACGTATTTCACCATTCTGGTCATATCTTATTTCACGACTTTTTTGTATTTGAAGGTTCTACGTATAGTTTTTTTTTCCCAAATGAGTTGTTGTCCAGATCTGCAAATATAAGGCACTTTAGCCGACGAAATTATATTTTTCGTCGGCTAAACTTTTAAAAATTTCGTCGGCTAAAGTTCACAGACTATAGCCGACGAAAAAAATTATTCAGACGACGAAATTTTAATTTCGTCGGCTAAAGTTGACCATAGCCGACGAAAATTTTTAATTAGCCGACGAATTTAGCCGACGAAAAAGTAATTCGTCGGCCTGATTTTTTTATTTTCGTCGGCTAAAATTTTTCTTCTGGTAGTGCATTTACATGAATTTTGACTCACATTGTGAGTTATTAGATTTAAAAATATTCAATGGTTTAAATTTATTTCTTAAATTATGTCAACACAAAAGTAGAAATGATGTGGCATCACATATATCCTTTTCAAAATATACTAAACTTCTTTTATTTAAAGCAAGCTAGTTCGCCGAATCCCTTATTTGTTCTGCACGGCATTGTTCTCCGAGGCTTTGAGTATCATTTCAAAGGACTTTTCCATGCATGACTTGAACTTTGGTGGATCAATAAGACCCTTTTCCATCTTGAAGGCAATCCTCACCTTTCCCATGTAACTTACTATTGTTACATCAAGGCCCTGCAAAAGGATACCGCCCATAGTGAAAACAATAAAACTAGAGCTCGTTACGTATAATAAGCAGATCGATTTCAGGTCATTATGACATACCTCAGGTGAACCAAACACCAAAAAATATAAGCCTTTAATCGGATGATTTGCCAAAGACATTTGTTCCACAGGTCCAATCATATTTGAAATTATCATGCTCGAATTCTTCAATGATTTACGGATGTATTTTGCTGCCGCCTGCACACAACGGTACCAATTACATGTTACGAATAAACAAAACTCACAGCGATTTGAAACTACTTTGTATCAGATATATAAATCTCCTCAACTAGATATCAACATCTATAATTTTGTAAATTTTGTATATATATATATATATATATATATATATATATATATATATATACCTTTCATTTCTCTGTTGTAAAGATCATATATGTTAAGAACTGTCTGTATTTTAGTACGCACGAGTCGTATTATCTGATCTTACAGCTAAAGAATTAATGACCATATTACATACCTCATGGCCTCCAAATTTGTTGAGAATCTCCAAGAATCCAGCTGTGAGATAAATACCCCAAGAATGTCTTTTGCTCCTTATAATTTTATGTGCCTTCCAGACAAAGTCAAGCGCATTATCTGGAAATTGTTCTTCACTGTTCGTTAATAACTTGGGTATTGGTACATGCAAGAGTGAGATATGATTCCCCCATGGTAACTTGCTGTTAGGTTTGTTCATCTCCTCAACTGAGGTAAAATTCCCCAGCATCCTTGTGTTGAGCAAAACAACTGCTGTCCCCCTTGCTTCACTGGAACTTTTGTTAATCTCTTGCATGTATAGTCGAGTCCCCAGGAAGATCATCGCGGTAAGAACATCATTTATCGTCTATTAACCATTGTAATATACATATTGAAATCAATATATGATATGACAGCATGAATAAAAGATTATTAGGTAAATCGAACAGGTTTTCTGGCTAACTCTTCCCTCACCTCTTAGGCTAATTGCCTACGACTTATATTTCAAAGAAAATTTGTAAATGTGCTTCAAGTCTTCAACAAAATCTCTGTACGTACGTAGTTGATTAAAATGGTACAACTCCAATTAAGCATGCTCTTGATCATATATTCTAATAAAAAGCATGGGTATTTAATTAGTTGACAGTTTATTGATCTTACCACTCCGAGCCTGCTCTTGATTAGTTTGAGTCGATCAAGAGAAATCGTCATAGTCGATACTGCAATTGGCTTGAACTCAATTCCATCATTCCCCGATCTGATTGGTGTTTGATCATCTTCCTCCATGTTGCTGTTTAAAATATCCGATATGGTGTTGTAGACGGACGAGAAAACTTTAGTGACAAAGTTTCCATTCTTATTCCTCGGTTGCGATGACCTCTTTCTTGACGGGAAGGTTAGAGGAAGGGAAGGATTCTCAGCTCTTTGTAGACAGGAAAGAAGAGCACCCATGAGAGAGAAGCCATCACCAAGGGCTTGGTGAAGCTTGAATATTATAGTACCGGCTGCACTGGTAGTTGGGTACTTGATGATGTGAATCTCCCACAGAGGCCTGTGTTCTGGAAGTCTTTCAACTGCTAGCTTTGATAAATAGTCATCAAGATACCGATCGTATGATGCCAGCGATAAGCCGGAAGGGAAAATCGGGATGTAAACATGGTCTTCAAGCTCCACTTCAACCCTTTTCCATTGCTTCTTTCCCCGTGTCTCAACCTGCATGTTAATTTTAATCAGTCATGCACGTACTCATGCATATGTGTCTTTATTGCATTGTGTTATCTAATAATGAAACATGCTCATATATAGCTGATATATAAGTTATCAAAAATAGGCCGGTCAGAGAGAAAACCATCATAGAGGAGAAGCGAGGGCTGATGGGGAGGAACACATTTGTAATCAACGACATAACTGGAAGCTCATGGATTGGAACCTCAATTTCCAAAACACCGAGATTTGATACCGATAACACACGGTTAGCGAAGTACTGACCGAGAGGGCTCACTGGCTGCAGTCCTTCTTCTTCAAACTCCATCTTAGTTATTTTGTATCAAGTAAGGAAATTTCTGTGTGTGTTAACCCTAGCTAGCTAATGTGCAGGTGACGACTAATTAATATGAACCTGAAATAAATATGCACCTGATCGAGCTGGATGATCAAGTAGCAGTCATGCATTGTCTCTATATATAGATCATAGTATCTCCTAGCTCTATCATCATCATCATCTTTATATGATGTTAAATAGGAGAGCAAGACCTCTGCTTATCAGGTGCCGCAATTCGATTCCGTTTCCCTTGTTTTCTTCTCATGTGTTAGATGTGACTCTGCAAGTTTATGACATAATAAATTACAGTTCATAATTCCCCCATGGGCCTTCCCATTTTAAAAGAATGAAGTACCTTTTTCTGTCGAATTCAAGTCACTTTCATTTAGGTGTCTTGCTTCCAAGTTTCAAATTTCTATAACTACAATATTTTGTTTTTCGTTTTTGTTTTTTTTTTCTTTTCAAATAAAGGAACCATAGCCCCTCATCATCACCTTTCTTTATATTGTAAATATTGATTCTATAAGAAGTACGTTCTACTTAAAAAGTACATGCTACTTATAAATCAGATCAGCGTTATATCACTAGGAGTGTAGCACACACGAAAGGCCATCGAGAAAAATTTTAGCTACTAATGGAGCATCTCTTAACCCTAGAAAGGACCCTTGTCATCTTCGAATCTGGGTTCATGTTGTGCAAATACCTCACCATTAATGTATCTCTTTTGGGGTCTTACATATGAGGCCAGGATCCACTTTGTAAAACATTGGGTTTTTACGTACTCTTCTACATTCAAGGATATGAACCAATCCATTCAAACACCATTACAAGGATTCATAGTTTTCAGAGAACACAATGAGAGATGATGCAACAAAATTATCATGTTGGAGTCCACCAACGACAGTCTTGAGTCCACAAGAGAGGGGTTTCTCGAATCCACGAGAACTTCTAGAGTCCACCAGGAAAACTGAGAAATCTTAAAGTTTTATTGATATGAAATATGGAAGTTAAGCGGCCACAAGAAGGATTTTTACAAACTTCTCACTTTCAAGCTCAATCATCTCTAAGTAACAACTACGCAATTCTACTTCTTGATCCTTTATCTTTTCTATATAATGCATTAGGATTAAAGTGGTTTGACGCCAAAAAACTTGTAAATACCATATTCAGGGGATTGTCTTCTCTACAAGGTTGTATGTCATACAAACACTAATAGAAGTTTATGCATGCGCTTTGCAGGGGTGGGTGTATTATTTAGCGTTGAAAGTAGCTGGCTGCATAGCAATGCAGCTTTGTAAAGCAGAATTTCCCCCTTATCTAGTGTTCTGCCATGGCTTTCAAGAATCTTTTCCATGATGGAGTGGACCTATTGAAACTACTTGGGGTGTGTAGGCCTTGTCACACACAAGCCTTAGCTTGAGAAGACGGTGGATACATCAGGAGTCGGTCATGGGAGACTAATGGTAGCACACCTAACATCTAAAATATATGCAAATATATGTGTAATGCTACCTCATTATAGGAAATAAAGACTTAGCCGACGGAAATAAAAAAATTATGTCGTCTAAGATCTTCTTCATCGACAGAATCACAACCGTCGTATAGGACACCACATCTGTCGCATAAGTGGATCTTAGGCGACGGAAAATAACTTTCGTCGACAAAGATATTCCCATTCGACGAAACACCAATCGTCGTCTAAGTTCCATCGGTGGTTTAGTAAAGCTGATCTTGGGCAACGAATCATGTTCCGTCGGCGTAGTTAGTCTTGGGCGATGAACCATGGTCCGTCGGCTAAGAATCTCTTGGGCGACAAATATTCTTTCTTAGGCGACGAACTGTTTCGTCGACTAAGAAAGTGAATTATTGCCTGACACAAGACAGAATGAATATTTTTGCCGACGCCTTTTGTCTTAGGTGACGGAATATTCTGTCGACTAGGTAAATACATCATTTATAACCCCCTTCTACCCAGAAGAGAACGCAGAAAGCTAAGAAAGACATATGCTCCAATCCTTCCCCCCTTCTTCAGGAATTTGCTGATCAATCTAGCTTCAAGAGGTATGTAGCTGCTTCGATTCTCTTCTAGCTAATTGATTGGAATGTAACTACTTTAATTCATCTACTTAATTTCTTCATTTATGCATATATATTTTCCGGCGAACTTTCCGACGACTTTGCCGGCAGTCCAATTTTGCCGATCCAATTACTGGATTGCTTGATGCATGCATGATATATGTAACATTTGATAGTGTATATATACATGTTGAATATGTTTGTATGTATATGTTGTGCGTATAATATGTGTGTACGTATAATTAATCTGTGTATATACATATAATATGTTTGTATATATGTGTGTATAATATATATTATG
>NC_020492.1:11018204-11033914 GCF_000184155.1 Fragaria vesca subsp. vesca | reverse complement strand
CTTTTTTTTTTTTTAAAAAAAAAACTTTTTATTAAATAACTCACACACCCTACATATGTCAATGAGATTTGAACCATGACGTCAAAGTTGTTAGTTAACCACCTTAACCAACCACGTCACGGCTCACCGACCAACGTACATTAATATATCTTATATATATATAATAGTTAAGTATATATTTATATATATTTCCCGTTTATTATTAACAATTTTTTGACAACTATATTTTTATTTCCTGTTATTATAGTGTACAACATGGATAAGAGCTGGATGCAATTAGGGAGAGGGTCCCCTCTTTATATGAGAGGCATTTTTTATTTTCTTGAGTACGTGCGTCTACATAGTCCTCCAGACAAAGTTATTCATATATGTCCGTGCAACAAATGTCTCAATCGGAAACCAGTAACATATGAAGACATGTATTCTCACCTGGCACTAAACGGTATTTGTCCTAGTTATACCACATGGACATGGCACGGCGAAAATCCAATTCAAATGCCTACACTTGCAGAAATTCAAGCACAACATAATCAGCAGGCACAATCTTCCAATGCTAGTTACGGGGACCCTGCTGTGATGACCCTCTTAAACGATGCCTTCCCGTTCGCCGCCTCAAGATATCAGGAAAATGTTGTTTATGACAACGCCCCTGACACCTTCCCTAATGTCTCCCATGACGTTGACTACAGCAGTGATTATGATAAGTATAACAAACTTGTACGAGAAGTACAAACCCCATTGTATCCTGGCAGTGAGCATACTGTGTTGGGTATTGCCATGGAGCAAATGCAGATAAAAAACAAGCGGGGAAAAACTAACGCATGTTTTGATGACGATATTGCACTTACGAAGAAAATGCTTCCCAAAGGTAACAGTTGTCTGGAAAATTTCGACCAGGTAAAAAACATGTTGGTTGACCTCGGTCTTGATCACCAGAAGATAGACGCTTGCGTCAATAACTGCATGTTGTATTACAAAGACAACAAGGATGAAGTTGAGTGCCCACACTGCTACAAGCCAAGGTATGAAGCTTCCACTTCATCTAAGCAGAAAATGCCCATTCCTAGGAAGGTTCTTCGTTACTTTCCATTGGGTCCTCGTCTGCAGCGTCTGTACATGTCTTCACATACGGCCAAACATATGAGATGGCACCAGGCAAGGCACCAGGGAGAGTAGAGGATAGATCCGGATAATCTCACACACCCCGCAGACGGGGAGGCTTGGAAGCACTTTGACCGTTCTTTTCCTGAATTTGCTGGAGACTGTCGAAATGTCAGACTCGGACTTGCAACAAACGGATTCAATCCTACTGGAAACATGAATTTGTCTTATAGCATTTGGCCTGTGATAGTATTTCCGTACAATCTACCTCCCAACATGTGTATGAGGAAGGAGTACAATTTCCTTACGCTTATGGTTCCAGGGCTATGTTCTCCAGGAAAGTGCTTGGACGTGTACATGAGACCATTAATTGACGAGTTGCAAGAGTTATGGAAAAATGGACTCCCTACTTTTGACAGGCATGGTCAAACTTCATTCATGATGAAAGCAGCTGTTATTTGGACCATCAGTGATTTTCCAGCTTACGGGATGTTGTCTGGCCAACAAACTAAGGGGTACAAGGCTTGCCCGGTATGGATAGATGACGTCAATTCAAGTTGGCATGCCGACAAAATTTGTTTCTTGGGATCTCGTAAACATCTTCCCGAGGATCACGAGTGGCGGTGGGATGCTGAGGCATTTGATGGAACTGAGGAGCATAATCTGAAACCCCCAAGGAGGTCTGGTGAGTGGATTTTGGAGAGGCTTAATTAGCACTGGTTCAGATATTTGAGCACGAGTAAAGAAATAACTGACTTGAATCCTCCCACGCCTAATGAGTTTAAGTATTGGACGCACAAAATTGTATTCTTTGAATTATCTTACTGGTCGACCTTGAAAATCAGACACAACTTGGACATCATGCACATAGAGAAGAATGTTTGTGATAACGTTCTTGGAACAATTCTGAATCTCAAACATAAGAACAAAGACACCCCCAAAGCCCGTGTTGATCTTAAAATGATGGGTATACGCCCCCAGCTATGGCTAATAGAGAGCAAAAAAACAAAAAAAGCCATAATGCTGAAAGCAAGCTACATAGTCCATCCTCAAAAGAAGGCGGAAGTGTTTCAGTGGTTTGGAAACGTTAAGTATCCTCACGGGTATGCAGGGAATATCGCTCGATGTGTTAAGATGAAGGAAAATAAGATTAGTGGGTTGAAGACTCATGACTGTCATGTTTTGCTGCAACGTCTTCTTCTCGTGGTCATTAGATCGTATTTGCAGAGTGATGTGGTTGACATGTTAGTGGCTTTGTCAAAGTTCTTTCAGAAGATATGCGCTAAAGAGCTTAAAAAGTCTGAAGTTCGGTCATTGCAAAAAGACATTGTGTACATCATGTGCAAGCTGGAGAAGATCTTTCCCCAACTTTCTTTGACATCATGATTCACCTCATGATCCACCTTCCCGAACAAGTGTTGCTTACTGGTCCGGTACAATATACCTGGTGCTATCAAAATGAGAGGTATGCACTTATATTTATTCTAATTAATCATCGATCCTTTCAAATTAAGATAATTTTTTAAAAATATTTATTGTATGTAAGAGAATAAATATATATCTGTTTTGCAGGCAACTAGGGGATTTCAAGAAGAAGAACAAAAACAAACGTTTCCCTGAAGGGTAGATCACAGCGGCATACATTCAAGCTGAGTGCGTAACTTACTGCAGCGCATATCTTAACGATGAAGACACAGTAGGGGAATCATCTGGAGTGGGTAATAGCCAGCAATTCAATCTATTAGTTGTTTCCAACGATGTTCAACCGTATGGCAGGCTAAGTAATTCTAAAAGATTAAGTGATGCTGAGATCAAAGAGGCTCATTGGTGTGTCTTTTAACATTGCGAAGAAGCCGAGTGGTACTTCAAGTCCCATTTACTAAGGCAGAATGGTAATGAAGTCATACACAAGGGAGATTTTTCTGATTACTTCCCTATTTGGGTACCTCCTCTATCTCTATATTTATATATATATATATATATATATATATTTGGAGTTACATAAATTAAATATATGTTGCTTTTTGATGTTACATAATGTAACAACGTACGTTGCTCTTAAAATTGTTACAGATGATGCAAATTCTACAACATTTTCCTGCTTCTTATGACCCGGAGTTGCACTTGTTGGCTGGAGGACCCCAAAGCCACAAAGTTCGTGTTGGATGTTTTGTGAACGGTGTTAAGTTTGTAACGTCAGAACGAGATGAAGGCCATGTCACCCAAAACAATGGAGTCATGGTTGAGGGTTTGGGTTTCAACTACTATGGGGTTCTTGTCAGTGTCATCGAATTAATCTACGGCAAGGGTATGCATGTCGTGTTGTTCAAGTGCAAATGGTTCAATACTGACCCAACCAAATGGAGGAGTACAATTCTGGATCGTGGCTTGTTATCAGTGGACTCAAACAGTGTATGGTATGAGAATGAGCCGTTTATTCTTGCCACCATGGCGAAACAAGAGTTTTATCTTGATGATCCGGTTATGGGTGAGGGTTGAAAAGTGGTGCAGGTGATGTCACATAGGAATATTTGGAGTGTAGCTACACTAGGAGGGGATGATGAGAGTGGGCCTAGTGAACCAACAACTGATCAACCGAATGAACCATATCAAGAGGAATCTCCACATGTAGTCTCCGATACTGAGGATATTCGTGTCAACAACCAACACGTTCCGGCTATCATAGGTTACCTTCCAATTACACCATCTGAACTGAACTCGCTACAACGTCGCAACCCCGGCCTCACTCATGATAACGACGACTTCATAGATGACGAATATATAAAGGGTGATGAGTATTCTGACCAAACTGAGGAGCATGATCATTCGGATGACTCAAATTATCATGAGTACGATTAATGTGGATTATCAATATTTTTGTGGATTTCAATCGGTCTAATCTAGCTACTTGTATTAATTAATTTGGCATAACTTGAGATATGTATTTTTAAATTAACTTGATGCATATATATTAATCATTCATGAAGGCCATTTTAATTTTAATTTCTATGTACGTACATGCATGCTTGATGAATTGTACGTGTAATTTTTAAAATGCATATGTATGTTTTTTTATGTACGAAAATACTCAGATGTAAATATAATAAAATGTCCAAATCTTTTTAAAAAATACTTAGTCGACGGAACATGAATATTTCGTCGCCTTAGAAGTCCTTAGGCGACGAAACGTACACTTTCCGTCGCTGAGGATACCCGAAATACTAGGCGGGTAAATAAAATCTTTTGTTACTTAGGCGACGGAATGGAATAAGTCGTCGGATTGGAAAAACTAAGGCGACAGAAATTGGTTAATTCGTCGGGTTAGTCATACCAAGGCGACGGAAAGTTATAAGTTCCGTCGCCTAAGATAAATATGGGGCAGGTTTATTTTGCGCCCTTTTTTGGGCCCAAATTTAATTTTTTTTAGGCGAAGGATATTTTCCTTGGCCGACAGAATATTTCCGTCGGCTAAGATAAAATCGATACTGTAACGCCCCGATTTGCACCTCATCAAATCGAGCACATTACAATGCTGCGTATTCATAAAACCTAAGCTAGGATCCATCACTCAGGTCCTAAGACCCGCAAGGCAAAGAAAAATTAAAATTTTCAAAACATTTGCAGAAGTGTTTATTTTAAAATGAGGTGAAACAATATAAACGTTTAGATATCTTTCAAATCAAACAAGCCCTCTCTAAACAAAAATCAATATCAGTCCGGTTCATGATCAACAATCGAAAACTTGCAAGAGGAATAGTTTATCGAATAAACACATACTCGATCAAAGGGTTAAACAAGAACACGATAACTAAGGAAACCTGTCATACGGATTTAATGCTGACAATATCATAAAGTATAGAATTTCTAAGCTACACCCAATGCCGTCTAGCTGTCCCGTCCCCGTACGCAGTACCTGCATTCATAAACTGTTGTAGGGGTGAGCTTTCGTCCTCGCTGCTCAAGGAACTCTTGAAAATAGATAAAGAAATAGTTTCATAGGGCCCAGTATAAAAACAAGATTGAATCCAAATATTTAATGAACGACAAACTTTCAAAAACATTTCTATAATCAAATACATGCGACGCCATAAAACTGTACCTGATGGCCGGTCCTTTTTAGACCCACTACCCAACTTACCTCACTATATATGTGTACAACAGGTAAGTGTAGCGAGAGTGTCCACAAACGCCCTATGGCCTAGAAGTAGTGCCACTCCACAAGGGATGTAAGACACTCTTCCGTCCATAAAGGCCCCTCCGGAGGTTTAGGGGATCGAAACCCAAGGAAGTCGCTATGCCCCTCTCACTCTCAGGTCATCAAACAATAATTCACAAGAATTCGAAAATATATCTTTCATGCATAAATCACTTTACTTTAATATCATATGCATAAAACACTAACTGAGGCAAGTCCAAAATCCCCTACCTGGAATATCGCCGACTTGATATCCATTTGTTTTCTTAGGCCAACACCACCATTGATCACATTCCGGGTAACTGGAGCTCCTATGTCCGACAATATTCAAGTGTTAATATTTAACCATTCTATAACACTCAACAATTATTATCAAGCCTACTTGACTACATCATTCTGAACATGTAATTGTTTTAACGCCTTTAGGTACTCTAGGCAACCAACAATTTCCTCTTTCTTATTTCCTTCTCATATAACTTGTCATTGCATCACATAGTGATCACACTTTAATTACTATCAATCACTATGGACACCCATCTCATTACTTGACAATTCTCTCAGCCTTCAATATCAAATCAACTATTGCATTACAATGGAGCATCATATACCAAATTCATCATTCAAAGTGTATATGTATATATACGAACACACATATACTAAGAAGTTACGTCCAACACCTTTATTTGGTTGCAAACCCCAAGTATATTGGAAACTATTATAGACCAATTTCATAATCAACTCAATTATCTAATTAAACAAGGATAGGACAAACTTTACCTCTATTTTTGAACTTGGGAAGTCTGGCATATTGGCTTCATGCACTCTGACTAACGCCAACAACCACTCTATTCTTCATTCACATGAACAGAGAGCTTAATTTCAAAGGAGTCTGAGACAATTCCTTCCCTTCTCCTCCAATCCATCAACTCTGTAACCTAAATGCAATCACAGTCAATATAATTACAAACACACTCTCCCATGAACAAGGATATCAGCTATACCTCTGACATAATACGTGGGAATCAATCATGATCCAAGCTTCTCCAACATCCAGTTCTCCCCTTTTAGCAAAGGAGGAGTTTGGCACAAGGACCATAAAACATCCCTTCTTTAAACCGAATCAGCAAGTCCTTATCTCTCCACCCAATTATGCAACTTTTCTTATGATCAAAACATGACCAAGATGTCAATTTGTTCCCTTTTCGGAACAACACCGCAGCTGAGATAGATCCTCCATTTGCTCTCCCTGCCTCACCAATTCCGAAACCAAATACATGAGGACCTTTATTTCCAACACAATCCATTCTAGTGAACCATAAATGACCCAATGAATCTGAAACAACCACCATGGACAGTGGTGCTAACGACAACATAAAATACCCAGAGAACATAAGCCTTCCAAATTGAATCGAATTAGAAAGAGCCACTTACACATGCTTGTATAGTTAGTAGGGTTGATCGTCTTTTATATAGCAAGCAAGCCAAGGAGCGCCGGACGAATTTGGGGTCAACGGCATGTTTTGCGTCTGAAGCTCCTCTCTCGCCTTCGAGCGAATTCTTAGCTGAGAAGAATGCTCATTCTTTTATTCAAGGTGTAGTCAATAGATCTCAGGAAGTGGTGGTGATGTGTACGTCCCAGATTCCACCGAAACAAATCCTTTTTTTATTTTTATATAATTTAATATAATTCTTAAACTTCAAAATCTATACAAATCAGCTCGGGTGTCTAAAAAATCTCCCAAAGAATTACAACAGACTTGTTAAAAAGTATAATTCATTATCGAAGCTTTGGACAGGAGGATTCACTTCTATCAATTTCTATAAAAACTTTCCAAAGTGTCGAGACACTTAACGAGATCACCGTCTATATTTCGAACTACTCAGGTTTAGCTCCTTAAATATTTTCGGGGTGTCACAGATACAGCGCATCTCTTAACTCTATTCTTCGTCTGAAACCCACATTCCAATCCCTAAATTCCCAATTCTTGGAACAGAGCTGCGATACCGCCGGAAACCACCGCCTCGACCCGTCGGAGACCCCGCCATCCACCGATCGTTGGTGCTCATCGACCCGAGCAGTCATCGCTGCCGCCACCACATCCACCGCATCCACCCGCATCAGTCATCGCAACTGAACTCGCCACTGCATCCACCCGTCGTTCAGTGTCTAGCTTCTCCCACCTTCTCACCTTCTCACCGCCTCCAGTCTCGCCACCTCATCAATCCCAAATTCAACCGATACTGAGGTCTGTATTCTCAACTTCTCTAGTTAAAACCTCTAGCTTTCCTTTTATCTGGTGTTTGAGCTTTGAGCAATTTACTTTGGTTTAGTGGATGAAAGAACTGTAATATTTCCCCTATGTTGATTGCTTATGCTTTCATCTCCAATCCCAGAGTGACGAGACATACAACGAAGAAATTTGTGAATAATACTTTCATCTGCTTCATGATGCATTGATTTGGTGATGAGCTAGCATTTGTGTCCTCCTTGAAACACAAGTAAAACTTCTTCTTTTTTATGAGCTTTGTCCAAAATTACAATATACCTTAGTCTTGCACATTATTATTGAAGAAGCTAGGTGATTTTCTTGTATAGCCTTCTATCAAACAAAGAACTGTAAAAAGCTCACCACTTCGAAATTATTGTATTGAACTGGAGATTCCAACTCACTGATATAATCAATCGGTAACGGTTAGACAGAAGCAGAAACAGAAGAATAGAGATGAGAGATAGACATTTAATTTTTTTTTTTTTTTTTTTTTGGGGGNGGGGGGGGGGGGGGGGGGACATAGAAAACAATTATCAAATCTTGTTTAGTCAACAAGTCTAATACAATGCTTGTATATAAACCCCGATCAAGCTAATAGCTAGTTTTGACATGTGATTGTGATCCATGTTTCTTGTATTGAGGACTGAGGAGTCTTGTTTAGTAGGGGACAGTTTGCTTCTTGAAGAAATTAGAATATTTACGACTTTGCTCCACAGTTTTTGATGTCTCATCTTGAAGATATTAGAATATTACACTTCTTTCATCCATAATGAGAAAAATATTACACTTCTTTCATCCATAAATTTTGAGAAGCTATAACATGTGTATTAACTGTGTAGTTTTCCAGCATTAGCATTTAGATGAGTATTTTGACAAAGTGTGTGACTGATGAGGTGTTTCGTTGATTATTGTGGTGTTCTTTTGTACTAGACTTGCAGCGTTAGCCATGTGGTTGGACAGTTAGCCATTAGCTGAAAACTGTATACTTTTGTTTGACATCATTGATAAAGTTTAAAGCTAGGAACATAGGTCTGCACATTCCTTTATCGGTTGTCTTGCTGTGCTCTAAATGATTGGATGAAAATGCTTGGATGATTTTGTTGTGCGACTGACTAAGTGTGTAGTCATTAGGCAATAACTGTGTAGTCATTAGGCATTGTTTTATATTGGACAGTAGGCATTAACAAAGTGTAGTCATTAGCAATAGCATTTACTTAAATTTTGAGAAGCTATAACATGTGATTTAAACATTAACAATTGTGTGTTATTCATGTGCAAGACGGTGATCGTGGGGAAGAGGAAGGACCGAGCCACTAAGGTCAGTGCTATACGGCAGAGCGTCGGCTCAGCTAGCAGTAGCAGTCACCCTTCCCCTATGCCGGCTGACACAGTACCACCAGCGGGTCCCCCCTTGATTGTGCGGCCCATTCTCGTTGACACTACTTCAACGGGATCTCCATCATCTACATCGACACCCAAATCTGCAAAACGCATCGTCGGCAGCGCTCGTTTGAAAGTTAGAAACCCAACAGGTAAATACCATAATTCCTCTTATACTTGTATTTAAGTTGCGCGCCCCAGGGTGCCTGCAGCGCGCCCCAGGCAGGCACCCCCGGCTGCTTACTGCTTACCTAATTTACGCTTCCCCCTGCTTATTCTAATGTTTTGTATATATATTAATTGTAGCTCCGGCCCTGAAAAAGAAGCGGGGTTTCTATTCTGGAAAGAAGGCGGAGAGCATCGTTGCACAAACGGGGCAGTAGATCAAGCTGCAGTATTGCCCCCGTGTAAAAGGCCCTAGCGTGAGGGGGATAAACAGCTTGGTGGCGCATGATATCGGTTGCGCCATACGGAGTCTGGTGGGAATGAGGGCAAGGACGTTCTACGACCTTGATCAGGATGAGAAGTGGAAGGTGTGGAATGCACTGTCGGTAAGTAACTGAAAACAGTTTGAAAAGTATATTTACTTCATAACATTTTTTTTTTTTTCAGTGCTTAACATGAGAATTTTTTTTTATTTGTCACTTAGCTGAAGTACGAGTGGGATGAAAATGATGAGCCAATGTTCGATTGGATACTGAAGAAGGCACAAGAGAGGTACAAGGACTGGAAGTACCAGTACGTGTCACAAAGCTTATCTGAATGAAGGGTCCTCTGGCATGCCTTCAGATTTCATTGGGAGAGAGGACCAGTGGGAGTTTCTATGCCAGCATTTTGAGTCAGATGCGTTCAAGGTGATTTTTTAAATTACCTTCATTGTTTTTTTTTTTTTAAATTACCTTCATTGTTTCCCTTGTATTTTACTAATCTATTTAATATTTTTTCGTGTATATATTAGAGACTCTCCTTGGCTAACAAGTGGAACCGTGGGGAGAAGACTATGCACCACCACACGGGGTCTTCTCCTATCATCTACGCAATGGAGGAACTCAGAATACAAGAGGAGCAGCTTCCAATTATCAAAGGTTTTGAGAAGACCTATGTCAGGGCCGGTGATGAAGATACGACCAAGAAATATGAAGTGTCTTTCCTTTTACTATTTTATTGTTCGCATCTATTTCTTAGAGGGGATTGGGATCAAAGTAGGGGGAGGTTTCTTAATTTTGGAGACGCTTTTGGAGTTTCTTGGTCATTTTTCTCATAGAGTGTTTGGTTAACTTTGATGGCTTTTGAGTAGTGTCAAGGTTTTGTAGGTGGAGTGGTTTATAAATAAACAAGCAAATGAAGTAACATAATCATATATAATTGTTCTTGAACAACGTACATAGACATTAATTTGGATGGGGATTCAGATTTTGGGTACAACTTGCATAAAATTAATTTGAGGTGAAATTTGTTAGCTATTTTGCCAAGATTTTGACCATTTCTGAAAAATGCTTAATAAATTAGAGGACTAGTTATTTTTTGGATGAGGATACATTAGGACTAGTTTGGAAGCAACAGCCTAGGGTTACAGTAAATATATGCATTAATAAGGTATGTTGTTGATATACATACCTCTTGTGTTTTATGGTTATATCTTATTGTTGTCTCTCTAAATTATGCCAAATTTCAAGTTATACCTGAAATAGCTAGCACTGTTGTGAAGTCATGTAAATTGTTTGATGCACCTAATTGTTTGAAGTCATGTAAATTGTTTGATGCATGCACTTATGAAGTTTATTATGCAAAATGTCAAGTTTATTAGGTACCACACATAAAATGAGTTATATGTAAATAGTTATCTTTGGTTATTGGTTCTTGTTTCTGCATATTCATATATATTTTCTTTGTAACCGGTCATCAGAATTAGGACAGCTTTTGGTTTGGTTAGTTGCTGCAAGTTCAGCTTAAATAGGTAAGCAGCGGTGGCTGCATGCACGCCCCGGGGTGTCAGCATGCGCACCCCGGGGTGCCTGCATGCGCGTTTCAGGGTGCACCCCAAGGCTCACATGCAGGCACCCCTACTTATTGCTACAGAAATTTTTTTTTTTCAAGTGATTACTAGCTTCAAGTGTTACTGTTTTAGGTGCTAATACATGTGTTGAGCAAACTTGTTTATTAATTGATGTATTTTAAATGCATGCAGAATGACATGGTTGATGAGGTCAATAAACGAAATGATGCATTTAAGGAACAACACCCTGACGCGACGGAGGAGGAGATTATGGAGAGTGTTCAATCTCAACAAATTGTGGTGTTGGGTAAGGTGCTCAAAACTCGGAAAGGAAAGGAGATCCGAGGGATGGGACAAGGAGGCAAGCGAGACTTGAGCCAATCTTCAAATGGTTCCACTTCACGTAGTCGTCCTCCTAGAGTTGATGAGCAGCAACTCCAAGAGATGCAAGAGTGCTATGAGCAGAGATTGAAGGAATCAGAGGAGCGTGCCCAACAACAATATCAAGAGGTGCATCAGCGTGCCTTGCGTGCGGAGTCTATGTATAGCGTTGTGCAGTCCCAATTTGCAGCCATATATGAGCGCCTAGGTATGCCACCTCCTCCTCCAGTTGTTTCTCCTCCACATGTTTCCCTACAAAACAATGATGATCTAGGCGACAACATAGAATTGGACAACCGACGTCCTTGGAATTATTGATTTTGTAGTACTTCATTCATAGTTTAGCTAGATTGTATATGTATGAACAATTTTCTACCTAGTATATTAATTATTTTGTATATATATATGAACAATATTTCTCCATCGATCTAGTTATCATGATCAATATATGAATATGTTTTCCAAATCCAATGCTTCCGATATATCTGTATGTGTTTGATTATTGTTACTGATTTGTAATTTTTTGAAACAGTGAATAAGGTTAAAAAACAAAAATTAAACTTTTTTTGTACCTAAATAAAATCACTTAGGCGACGGATTTCCGTCGCCTAAGATAAGCAATCTAACCGACGAATACAAATCAATCGTCGACTAAGAACTGTTCCGAATTCGTCGGTTTAAAACTCTACTGACGACTTTTCCGTCGCCTAAGAACAATCATCATTCGTCGGTAAACATACATACCGACGCCTATTTCGTCGACTAAGAACAATTTCGTATTCGTCGGCTAAGTATCCTTCCGACAAAAACGTTATGTCGACAAGGATCCCTATCGACGAATAAGTTTGTCGACAAGGCAGGAAAATATCTGTCGGGTAGGAAATCTCTTACACAACGACTAACTTAATTTTCATCGCCTAAGTGTCTACCTCACGACACTTAGGCGACGGAACTTAGACGACGGATTATTCGTCGGCCAAGTTCCTAGGCAACGAATAGTGAGTCTTAGGCGACGAGTTTCTTCCGTCGCCTAGGACGAGATTTCCTGTAGTGCCTACTTCTAAGTATAGGAGGTCAAGTTTTAATATAGGGAAAAGTAGAGTATCGTACCCAAGGGATTGGAGGAAACTCAACCCTAGCTTAGATTACCACAAAAAACAAACCTAGAAAACACATGCAAGTCTACATGTTTACAAGTTAATGGTGTAGGCCCTTTGGAAGCCAACACCACCCAAGTGATGATATTAACAATGGAAGTAGTCATCGAGTGGGATTTGAGTGATTTTAACTAAAGTAAGTCTAAAGTCCAAATAATTAAGGCAACTAAACTAATAAAGTGTGAGAGAATAGATCAATGAGAGAAGTAGAGACTTAGGCATCGCATATAGCGTTACTCATGCACAAATGTAACCCATAAATGATGTGAAAACATGCTTAATTTCATGACAAATTCCCCCTAGTGCTTTGGTGAAGCTACCAAGAAACCAACTAATCATGCAATCTAACAGAGTTTTTTGGAGCTAGGTTAAATCACATAACCTTAGTCTTATTTATGTCTCTTTAAAACACAAGTGCGTTATGTACCGCAATCCCAACCATCTTTTGAGTGGTTAAACTCACCGCACATTCAATAAGTCTAAAGTAAGAAATTCAAACAACTTAATATTTCCCGTAAGAAATACTAAGCCACCACCTAAGGATCACTCATGCTCACGGATTCAAGAAGTTGTCAATTTCAAGTTTCCAATTCATTAGTTTTCTAAACATACGTTTTAGGTGGCAAAACTTGCTAACACATTTAGTAAGCATTAATGTTTAGAAGCCCAAGGATTCAAACCATGCATCAACATCAAATTAAATGGAAAATTACATCACATAAGTTTGGCAAACAATGTAATAAATAAATCCAAAGGTCAGATGCCCAACCTAGATGAAGATGCTCCCATAGGGTTTCATATTTGGGATCAAGGAGGTTTGATGCGAACTATCTTTTGGTTCGACACAAATTGTCATAGCGAATCTTTTGGCATAGTACCAAAAGAGGATTCAAGCTGTTCTATAGCACAGGATTTGAACTGTTGAATGAATGAACCTATTCTTATGTACCACTGTGGGTACTACCACAACTTTTTATTCAGTCTGTATATGATAGCGGGAGGGTATGTAACAACCATTCTAGCTTGCAACTAACACAATTTCCTTTTATTTATATAGCTCTACAACATGTCATCTGGATGTGTTATAATATTTAATTCTGTATTCAACTCGTTTGATTGAGTGATGATTTTATTTTAATAGAAATATTTGATTCAAAATAAAAAAAGATTCATACAAAGACAACATTTAAATCACTAAGCGTGCTGAATCTAATAGTTGGCTCCTTTTCTCTCTGCTAGGGTTTCCCAGGTGAGAAGGTGATCGAGCTTTTAGGTGGCGGCGACGGCGACTTCACCTCTGCTCCGGTTAGGAAGGTGGCGAGTCGTCCCAAATCGTGTGCGAAGGCGGAGCTGGCTTTTGTGTTGTTTCGACAGCGCAAAGCCGAGTTTCTAAATCGTGTTGGGGTCGGCAACGGCTTTGTGGTTTGGTTTGGATCTAGTGCGGTGTGTGTGGCAGTACAAGAGTAGATCTCTTAAGCAAATTGTTGGGGCCGAGAACGGCTGGGTTTGTGGTGCAAGTTCGGTCGGATTTCGATCATGCAACCACTGTTGGTTGGAGGCGGCTTATTTTCAAGTTGTCTCCTTCTAGAGGTTGGTGAAGGTGATGCGGTAGATCTAATCTGGTGCGGTGATCTTTGACCGGTGATTGGTGTCGAATTGTGTGTTGGGGGAGGCTTTGTTGTCTTGCAGGTTCAATCGGCGGGTTTACTGACGGAGGCAAGTTCGGTTGTTGCCCAACGGATGATGGTGTTGCGGTAGGGGCAAGGCCGGTGGTGGGGAAGATTTCAGGGTGTGCAAACGGGGGTGCCCAAAGCATTTGGGCTTGGGTCCTTTTTGGGCCTGGGCTCAAGGCTTTGGGAGTTTGCCCTTAGATTTGACCTCGTAATTTGTCTCGCAATTGAATATTAAGGTCTCCTGTTTCGATAACGTCTTTCAAATTCAGTTTTGAAGACCGGAGCGGATTCCCACATGGTGCACTTGAACCAGTAGTTAGAAAGTCACGTGGCTTAACGGATCTTAAACTGACGTTATCTGGTTGTTAGTATCGAAGTACAGTAAAAGCCAAAATTACTATGAGCTTGTGGGAAGTTCGATCAAACCAGAGTTACCAGACCATTGCTCTCTCGTCTCCTATCCACTGTTCATTCGGTCATTACCACCATCGCCGACCCAGAAACTTTTCGACTCGAATCAGAAAGTGGTGATAATCGAACAAACAAATTATGGGTTTAAAGTTTCGGATCTGGTAAGCTCTACCCGAAATATCTGATAGCAATTCCCTCAAAATCAATATTTCTTAATAAAAGTCCAAGGAAAAGTGCTGGAGCGAGTTTTTTGCAGCAGAAAAAACTCTGTTGCGGCTGAGCGAAAGGAAGAAGATGAAGTCGAAGTCGTGTTTTTTTTTTTTTTTTTTTTCCCTCGAACGTCGTCGTTTGAAGCAAGAATCAGTGTGTTGCTCCCTTACTTATCTTTCTTTTTATTTAATAATAATCATTCCCTATGTTGAGTGGGCTCTTCTACTGCTACGTGCCTACTTGCCACTATAACTCTTAGACTCCTAGTAGTAATATGGTACTGCCATTCTGCCAATTACGGTTGGTTGAAACCTTTTTCTTTTTTTTAATTGTCGGAATAACCTCTTATGTTTTTTTTTTTACAAAAAGAAACTCAATTTAATTAAAAATATATTATTTAAATCATTATCTTATTCATTAACAGAAAACCATTTATATAAGGAATTACATAATACCTTTAGGTGTTGTACAAAAAAAACATATTTTGATATCTTATCACTATTCAGAATTGAAATTCCTCATTTCACTACACTAGCATTAGACAAAGTCACACATATGTCAGATATCATTCAATAGTCATATATTACTTATAAGTATACCTAATGTATTATCATTGTGGTTATCATTCCATTGATTACAAGAAGTCTTGAACATTGATATGTTGTTCTGTCATGAGAGCAACAATATGACTCCAACTTTACTTTTGCTTTCACGTTTAAAAACAAATGACTAAATCATTCAAATTATGTTAAATGAAATTTACACTTATGTCAAATGATACGATGTCATCATGCTCAAACTAAATGGATGCAAAATTAATCCTCGTAATCACATGATCAAATAGAGTGAAATTGGTTGAATCTATTGTTACTTTGTTTGCGATCATTCACACATGTTTATCCATGGTCAACTTTACCAATATATATATATATATAT
>NC_020492.1:10998328-11018184 GCF_000184155.1 Fragaria vesca subsp. vesca | reverse complement strand
TTTGAACATAAACAATTTCCAGGTCTGCTTCTTTTTCCTCCCCACCTTCATTGCTTCAGTTGCTTCTTCCGGTAATCGCCATCGCCGGGAGCCTTCATATTCGATCAAATTGCGACTCCGAATATAATGAACTCTCCCCCGTCGTCGGCAGTCTTGATAGGCGATCAACTCGCGACTCCACAAACTTTCTCGAGCTCGAAATCCTCCTCCTCTCCGAATCATACCTTTGATTTTCATTTTTCCCCAAACCCAGATAACTCTCTAACGCCTAGATCTATATATTTGACCTAAACAAGGTAAATCAGATCAGTTGAATATTAAAAGTTGATGTGTTTTTACTGTGTTGACCACGTTTTTCTTTTTTAATCCTCTTAACAGTGTTACTATTGAGGTTAGTACCATGTATAAGGTTAGATCAAATGAACGGCCAAGATTAAATTATGACACTCGGTTCACTTGAACCTTGGTGTATAGAAGAACTTTCGTTTGAAGACTCAATAATTGAGCTTATATGTTTGCAATGTGCATGAATGCGTATCAATTAGTCTGTTATTTTGGGTTAGATTAATTTTGGCGAAAGATGTGTCTTCTGGCTATGGATACGTAACGTGATCATCTATCTTTATTTAAAAAAAAATTATTAAGAATAAAATATAAAAAAATTATGGAGTGTGTATGGTAAAGTGAGGATAATAGTTCGATTTCACTGGAAAAAAAGAATAAACTCGGGGTTGTGAGTTGTGACCTTATTGGACCCATATGAGGACCCATACTAGCGCAAGAAGAAGCCTCATACATACTTGAAACTCATTTCTACCCGATTTGAAATCTTATGCGTCATGGCTCTCTCAAAGCGCGCGCTCAAATCCGCCGCCGATTCCGCCTTTCTCCTACGGCGAGGCCTCTACTCTTCGTCGTCGGTCTCCACTAACGGCGTCGTCGCCCGCGCCTCCGAGCTCGTCAAGTCCGGCGGAAAACGAGCCTTTCCGGTCGACACTTTGGCTCTGGTGAGGGGCTTGGAAGCCAAAGGCGTTCCGACGGCGCATGCCGAGGCAATCACGTCTGCCGTTACCGGAATTTACACTGATAGCTTGGAGAATGTGCACCAATTGCAGAAGGTAATGCCACGCCCACCACCTGTTCGACGATTTGCTTCACTCAAAATTTTCGACTGTGAAATTGCGATTTGTGATGAGTTTTTCTTTTTCGAATTGCAGACTGTGATACTGCAAGAAGCGAAGCTGTCCAAGTTCGAAGTCGAAATCAAGAGTTTACAGGTTCCATTGTTTTCCTTCTTGTTTCTTTATACCAGGCATTCTTGATAGCTAGTAGTCTTTTATCTTGGCCTGAATGATATCATTTCTTTGAAGTTTGAACTGTTTGAAGTTAGTAATGTTGAATTAGGTAAGAGAAACCTGAGGTAAGTGAAAGAAAACCATGAACTAATTTTTGAAAACTGCGTATCTTTCTTGCATCATCATCATCATCAGTGCTATTTTACGAGAGAGTATCATGTTTTTTGTATAAACCAGTCCTTTTAATCTAGTTTACAATTTACACAATGGATTACATCCATTACACAACATAATTTCAAGCACTTGCAGAACTAATTTATTCATAATGTATCTTTCACGCTTGATCCCATGTGGTCATGTCGAACCTCCCCATGGTATCCACCTAGCTATTTGAAACAATTTTTAGCCTCCTAGTGATTATAGGGTGTGGCAGAAGGCCCCAGTGTCGGACCCGAGTCCCCTTGGTCTTGTAACCCCTTGCATGTGCTTTCCAACTTCCAATTGAGTTGTATTCTTGCAAAGTTGAATTGAAAGAAGGTTGACCTATATACGTCAAGGGTTCTTCAAGAGTATGATATGCTTGTCCATTCAACATGTATTTGATAGAAATGACCATAGGAAAATTATGTGTGTTAACTGGATGAACGAGAGATTGAGAGCAGTGAAACTCTAATGAACTATGAGATAGGGAACAGTTGGCAGTCATATCTATTCTATTTAGTATTTACAAGTTTCACTTTCATCTTTTAACAGTATGATGCTGCTTAACAATCACTTTTTAAGACAAATTCTAAACAGATAGGCCAAACATTTTATTTAGCTTCATTTTGCATTTTAAGTTTGATCTACAGAACTGTTGTTAAAATAAAGGAAAAAAAATAAACTCAAGTATTTTTCAGTAATAAGTCTGGTTTGCAAAGCTTAAAAGTTCATCTTATCCATTTTAGCATCACTAGTTACGTTGGACTGTGATAATGTCCTGATATGGCCGTACTTGAAAATAAGCACACTATGCTTCAGATGAATTTGTTCCATTACATTAATGTATGTATATCTTTGGTAAAAATGAGTCCTAAATGCATGTTATTGTTATTGAATACTGTTGAATCCTGTGGAAGTGGCATAAAGTGGCTTTTTGAAATCTTTCTAGAACCGCATAACATGGTTTAAGGATTATATTTTCAACAGCCCATTACAAGAGACCAAAAATTATCACTTCGTGGATTCTGATCAATCCTGGGTTTGCATGTAGGAACATCATTTTTCCATGTTGACACGTGAAACAGAAAAGCTTCAGAGTGTCATAGACAAGTTGCGGAGTGAACTGAGGTATGTCTATGTGTGGCTTCTACTGTTCGGAGATTTCTCTACTTATTCATTAGTTTACCTAAGTTCTTGGTTGAATATATTTGGTTTTTTGAAATAGGTATGAGTTGGACAAGGTTGCAGCTGGGTCACGCTTGGATTTAAATCTTGAAAAAGGGTTAGCAGCCTTTCTTTTTTTCTTTGCTGCATTATTATACATGTCACATGCAGTTGTATATTAATCCTTGGTATCATTGTAATTAATACTCATGCCCCAATCCTTCAATTTTTTCTGTTCTTTTTGGTTGAGCTACGTTTTTTTGTTTAATTACCTTACTTTTACTGATTCCAGGCGCATGCGTGATGAGTTTAACAATCAGAATGCAGAAACAGCCAATCTAACAAACAAACTTGATCGAGTAACCTTCATTACTACACCTATTTATTGTTTGGTTTGATGCCTATTTGCTCATAGGCTAATTATTTTTGAATTTTTGTCTACAGGAAATTCAAGCAGTAAAAGCCTTGGTTGAAACGGGAAAATATGAAGTGATTAAATACTGCATTGGGACCCTTGTCTCCATGACAGCAGTTGGCATTGCTGTCCTCCGTATTATGATGAATTGAGCTACTATGGTTATCAAAGGTTACATAGCATTTCTATGGTCATTCTTTTGAAAACAGTACGATGCTAGAACAAGTAAATTGTTATAGGTTATAGACTGATAGCTATTATGGTCGTCAAAGTATTTAAATGTTCTTGTATGTGCATTTGATGCTAAAGCAATTAGCAATTTGAAATGAAAATTTAAGATAGTCACAGTTCCCAGAAAATGCAACTCCTTGTCGCCTAGTTTCTGTTTCTCTTTTGCTATGTTGGATAGGTAAAGTGGAAATATATGAGAAATATGAACAAATTAGTAGTAGAATCTGCAGAAGTTTCTGTCAATCTTCGACTA
Organism: Fragaria vesca subsp. vesca; assembly: GCF_000184155.1. Lineage (NCBI taxonomy): Eukaryota > Viridiplantae > Streptophyta > Magnoliopsida > Rosales > Rosaceae > Fragaria > Fragaria vesca. Next base: position 11,014,625 of record NC_020492.1, on the reverse strand, counting down.
GATTGATCTTAGACAGAATACGTTATTGATTTGTTCCCACTGCCTACGTATGAAAGATATGAAGGCTTATCAGTAATTTTGAGATCAAATTGTCATACGACTTTGATTTGTTCTTTTTTGATTTTTGGTGCTGCGTTTAATTTATATTGCACACGTTTTGCAATATTTTGTCCCACAAGTATGGGCGTCCAGCTTACCATTTCAAACGGCAAAGACAAATATTTGTTTCTTGAGCGTGTAGTAAACTAATCTTTAGTGTAGCTCCTGCGTTCTTTAGGCCGATATGAATTTGCGTTATAGCAATAATATAGACCTTGATCATGGTCATGAATGATAGATGTTCATGGTCAAGGGGTCATTTTGATCTCAATGGGTCTCCTCATTCTTGCAACTTTTTCATCACGAGCTGTTACAAACTGACAATCATCTTACTTCGTGGTGCTCCATCATGTAAAGGAGACTATAGTCGTCCATTGATCATTGTCACAGGTATTCTAAACATCATCTGAAACAGTTAGAGAAACTTTTTACTTGCAAACTCCTTGCTCAAGTTATCTTGAACTTCATTGTAACTCCTTTAAGTCATAATACACAGACGTGACTGATTTTCAAGAATGGCTTTTGCTACTCTAACGAGGCCAAAATCATTAGACACCGAAACAGATACGAAGCACGAAGACTTACAAGAATGACATCAATATCTGCTAGAAACAAATACTGCCACTAGAACAACCAAAGAGAATGTTTTCAATGGCATGATAGTCTGCTAGAAATACAAAATACAGGATTGTTACTAGAAACTTTTGCATGATAGGATCATAGTTTCAGCTTCTATGCAATTACAAATGCTTCTATGCGGAGAGTTTGCCAGTTACAGTTCAATTACAAAGACTGGAAAACCATGACCATCTCTGTAAAGCATTTATATTCTTCGACAATGATAGTGTATCAATACCAATTGTTTGAAAAGCCTATTACTGTTTTGTGTCCATTTTGTATTTTACTGGATGTGTTAAATTAATTATATAAATTGTTTGAAAAGCCTATTACTGTTTTGTGTCCATTTTGTTACTAATCTGATTAACAATACTTTTGTTACGTATGTTACATGAGGAGGACTAATTCAACTTCATCAAAGTTACCCAAGATCCACCTATCTGATGCCAGGAAGTAATGCTGGAGAGGGTCAATATATTAGCTTGCCTCTAAAGAATTGGTACGGAATATATCCAAGTCTTTACCTGCTTTTGAATACCAAGGAGTTCTTTATTCGAAGTTACTACCTGCTTCCATAGACATGGCAATCCAAGATCAGTTCAACTGTATTCCTCCCCATCTCTTCCATCTATAAATAGGCATTTGCTCCATACAAGATTTTCATCCACCTCCAATTCTCTCTTATACAAAACACTAACATATACCGAGTATTGCGATCACGATGATGAAAGGTGCTCATTTCCCTGCTACAGCTGCTGCTTTTGCCCTACTGGCATTGGCAACTTTCCACCTTGTCTCTGCCTCTGATCCTAGTTCTCTCCAAGATTTCTGTGTAGCACTTAAGAACACTGATGGTATATATATACTATATCGTACTGTGGTCACTATATTGCTTCCAATATATGTTTTATATAGGATTAAGTTTTGTATTTTCATGAATGCATGCATGTTCTGATATGGTGTACGTTCCTTTGCATACTGCAGTGTTTGTGAATGGGAAATTCTGCAAGGACCCAAAGCTTGTAACAGAAGACGATTTCTTCTTTTCCGGGCTCCGGATGCCCGGAAACACATCAAATGCGGTTGGTTCCAAGGTCACCCCGGCGAATGTGGAGCAAATAGCAGGGCTGAACACTCTTGGGATATCCCTTGCTCGCATAGACTATGCACCAAATGGCGGACTAAACCCTCCTCACACCCACCCTCGGGCCTCGGAGTTTCTTGTGGTCATGGAAGGCACTCTCTACGTTGGCTTCGTCACATCCAACACTGACAACGGCAACAAGCTATTCACCAAAGTGTTGTACCCTGGAGATGTGTTTGTCTTCCCGGTTGGTCTTATTCACTTCCAGTTCAACATCGGAAAGGTCAAAGCCGTGGCCATTGCCGGTCTTAGCAGCCAGAACCCAGGTGCCATCACCATAGCCAACGCAGTTTTCGGCTCCAAACCTCCGATCAAGTTTGATGTTCTCACCAAGGCCTTCCAAGTTGACAACAATGTCGTTCAGTATCTCCAGAACCAGTTCTGGTATGACAACAACTAAGAGCATGCTAACAATTGTATATCACGATACGATGGCCTTACATATCATACAACACATAATCTAACCTTATATGTAATGTACCACTTCCTTGATCAGTGGATTATTGGAATTTGATTAGGGTGCGTCTATTGACACCCTACAAACCACTTTGTTCACCTCACACGTTATTAATTTATTGAAATACCAAAATACTCTGATGTAAAATTACAGTAAGGGACAATAAGTTGTTACAAATTACAAATTTTTTTCTTTTTCTTTTTTATCTTTTTGTTTTGGATGAACACAAATTTCATAACTTTAACTCATATTTATCATATTCGGTCGTGAGTCTGAAGACACAAGCATTTAACCTGAAAATGAGGTAAATTGTTGTTTTTTTTTTGTTGTTGATAATTCGTCTATCCTTTTACTCATTATTTCCCAAGTCGACTTTGTATGTAAATTCTTATGGACAACTATATATTGTACCGTATTACCAATGCTTCCTTATCATACTGAATAAAATTTAATTACCAATGTAGATTGATCAAATACGTGAGACTTTAATTACCAATGCTTCCTTATCATACTGAATAAAATTTACTCATATTCTAACTGGATTTGGAAGGTGTAAGGTATCTATGCTCGATGAAGATTAAAACTGGATATAGGGGTTACATTATAATTGATAACAAAACTGAATACTGATTTTGGATTGCAATAATCAAGAAGGTAAGCTACCATTCTTGTTATTGAGACAATGAAACTATCACCAAGATACGTCGAGAATATGAGCTAGATTAAGTAAAAAGCTTCATATTCCTATAAATTAAGAAAGGAGATCAAAACATGAAGAAGAACAAATAACAGTCTCAGATCTGATAAGCAACCTAGTTGAGCTTCATAGTGTCAGCCTAGGATCGAACATTGCTGATTGTTCTCGTAGTTGAAATGCCAGTAAGTAAGCTATTAATGTACTAAGTAAACTAACACATTCATGTATGTTTTGTGTTTTACTTTGTATACAAATACAAGGTCAACAAGAGTTGAAGGGTGGTGCATTTGGCAGAGTTGAAGGGAATTTTGGAGTTTGAAGCAAACGGATCTAGAATAAGCAAATCAGTTACAGTGATATTCTTCTTTGTATGGTATTTAAGAACTACGTACAGACGAAAGTTTCCAGACTTTGAGACTAAGGGGATGTATTGTATATGGAATTAGTGGAAGTTTTAAAGAAGTCTATGGAATTTGAAAGTCTAGGTGTATTCAATACAGATTTTTAAAAATCAATCAAAATCTGGGTGTATTCAACTAGATTTTAAAAATAGAAAATTTCATATAAGTCCTCTTCTCAACATTTTCTTTCATGCAAGTCCACCTTAATATTTTTACCCATTCAAGTCCACTTTCAAACCTAAATCTGTCTTTTTGCTTTTATGATGTACCTAAAATACCCTCCTGTCTTTCACCCTCCCTTTCCAAATCAGTTTCTCTCTATTTCAAAAAAAAAAAACATCTCTCTCCAAACTAGATCTGATTCATCATCGTCCTATAACCTCTCGATGACAACGCCTTAACGAAGCCGCCCCTCGCCGATTCAACGTCGTCGGAGCTCTGTCGCATCTCTCCCGCTGACTCTCTCACTCGAGACTCGCGCGCGTTTTCTAAGGAGATTTCAGAGGAGTTGGACCACGGCGACGCCTCGACTCTGATCCAGCAATCATAGCTCAGCGAGCCGATGCCTCGACTCCGATCCGGCGATCATAGCTCAGCGAGCCGACGCCTCGACTCCAAAAACCGCACCGACACCTTGACTCCGGTGCAAGGCGACGGACGGTGCTCTCGATTATTGGTGCCGAGAATCTAGTTTTTTCTGATCTCAAAGGAGCTCGTGCTTCGGATTCGTCCAGTTTCTCTTAGATTTCCTCTCTCTGTTTCTTTCATAACCATCTCAATTCCTCATTGGAGATTTACGTTTTCCGATCTGCTCTCGATGACCACAGCGAAGCCAGCCACTACGTTCTCCGGAAGTCGCAGGAAGTCACCGGAGACTCTTGCCGGAGGTCGACGAAGACGTTGCTAGAGAGGAGGTCGTTGGAGGTGAGAGTAGGTTTCGGTGGAGGTGAGAGTAGTTTTTGCTATGGTTGGTAGTAGGTTTTGGGGGAGGGTGAGAGTAGGTTTTGGCGGAGGTGAGAGTAGTTTTTGTTTGTGTTTGGTAGTACGTTTGGGTGGAGGTGAGAGTATGTAGGTTTTGGTGCTTGGTAGAAGTTTTTTTTTTGATACCGTGCTTGTTAATAGTTTTAGCTCTGTTTCGTAGTAGGTTTTGTTATGTTCAGTAATAGCTTTTATTCTGTTCAGTAGTAGCTTTTGTTTACTGGCTGTAGTAGCTGGGTAATAGTTTTTGTTATTGGTAATAGCTTTTATAGTTAGGGGTAGTAGTTTTTGTTGCCGATGATAATATCTTTTGTTACTGGTGGTAATAGCTTTAATAGTTGGGGGTAATAGCTTTTGTTGTTGGCGGTAGTAGCTTTTGTTGTTGGCGGTAGTATCTTTTCTTGCTGGTGGTAGTAGCTTTAATAGTTAAGGGTAGTAGCTTTCGTTGTTGGCGGTAGTAGCTTTTGTTACTGGCGGTAGTATCTTTTCTTATTGGTGATAGTAGCTTTAATAGTTGGGGGTAGTAGCTTTTGTTGCTGGCGGTAGTATCTTTTCTTGTTGGTGGTAGTAGCTTTAATAGTTGGGGGTAGTAGCTTTTGTTGCTGGCGCCGGTAGTATCTTTTCTTGCTGGCGGTAGTAATTTTTGTGATCGTCAGAATCATCATCGGAGGTTAGTCGGAAATCTCGCCGGAGGTCTGGGGTGACCCGCCGGAGTTGGCCGGAGACCTCACCGGAAAGACGAGTGGTTGTTGACTTTTTACATTAGTGGCATTTTTGTAAATAAAAGAAAGAAAATCTAATTTTTTTTGTTTGGATGATAGTCTGTAATTTTGTTGAACTTTAATACTTAATATAAAACTCTATTTAGGCCTGGGTGGACTTATATGAGTAAAAATATTTAGGTGGACCTATATGGGAGAAAATGTTTAAAAGTGGACTTCTATGTAATTGGCCCTTTTAAAAAATCATTATGAATTCCACCAAAGTTCAGGAGTATTCAATTAAGACTTTTTAAAATGAATAGAAGTTCAGATGTATTCAAAATATCATTCATACTTATGGAATTAATAACTCATGGATAGTTGTGGACTTTGTAATGTAAATTACACACACCAAACTCCAATATTTTTCCATCCACTAGAGCAAAGATTTGGAAAAGTCTACGACAGACTTTCTCTTTGCATGTGAATAGGTTGATCCTACGATACATCATCTTTTTTTTTTCTTTCTTTTTTTTATAATATTTTGTGCTATCAACATTCTATTCTACCTATTCTTTTCAATGTTTTTTTAAATGTTAACATTTTGTTGTCTTCAATTGTAATGCTTGGAACCCTCGATAACCTAAATATTATCTACTAACTCTTGATATTAGAACCACATGATCATATGTTATTATTTTTGCGTACATGAATTAAACTTGTGAACATCTAATGTCCCACTGTAGAACATGTGTCTTTAGTTTACGTACAAGTATGCGTGTTGTTAAGTTACTATAATCTTTTTCGTTACCTATGTTTATGTATTTCAATCAAATATTACAACTGTATGCATCGAAATTAGATAGATGAGCACTAAACTTATAATCGGTGTTATTATGTGTTTGTCATTGCATATTTATTTATTTTTTCTTTCCCGTAACACTGTAAGTATTGAGAAATCTACAGAAGTCATTCATATGAAATCTGTAGATTTCAAAAATCAGTGAAAGTCTGATTAAAAATCGATGGTTTTAAGAAATCAGTGAAAATCTATGAACTTTTCAAAGAGTCTGTAGACTTTTCAAAAAGTCAGTTGATTAAAATAAGTCTGTATGAATCCAAATACAATACACCCCCCTAAAACTTAGTTGAAAGTTTTAATTTTTGTTTTTTTTATTAAATGAAAAACTTCATTAAAGACTTCACAAAAGTCAAATGCCTTCAACCTGTAGAAGGTCTAGGATACAATCTAGAGGGTTGTCCACCCATATGTAACAGGCTTACACATCCTAATGCCTACTAATTCAGCTTTCATACTATGTTGCCGTTGGAGGATAAATCCGACGACACTTAGCTTCACCACACCCAATGTTCTAAAAGGCGCTAGGTGGTAGGCGAGCGGTAACCAGCAACCTAGAGCCCGGACAGCCTAGGCGGGGCCTTTAGAAGCCATACCATTAGCGTGCCAATGTTTTGGCCACACCAGTAAGTCTGGGTATGCAAAGTCTCTTTTAGTCGTTCCGGGCATGCCACCGCGCAGACGCGGATTGTAGTGGTTGTAGTAGCGGAGTGCGCTTAGTCTTCTGCTTCTAATCAAGCGACTGAGGATGAAGAGAGCACCAACTCCACCCCAGGGCTCTTCAGATTGACCTTGTGTATTGCGCAATGACTTATAGTAGTCCGCCTAAGCGTCACAATATCGATACTCGACGTAAGGTCGAGCAGAGCTTCAACTGGGAAGGAAAGGAAAAATGACAAAGCTTCAGGGATTGAATAAGGAAATGAAAGCATGCAAAGCTTCGGGAAGCCTGTAAAAGAAAAGGGCTAAGGCGTGATGCTTTAGCGTCGGGGGGTTCAACTATGTTGAAAGTTGTATTGTATTTTTGTTGAGTTGTTGAGTGTGTGTAAAGTCTAGATCCTCAAACTCCCTTATATATATAGACTTATTTTAGGGCCACAAGTATTGGCCCAAAGCATATCAAAGACTTGTGGAAGTCTTTAGCGATAAATGTGGGGTAAGCGATGTTAATCACTTGCTGGACATGATTATGCTTCGGCGAAGTAACTAACTGCCTATGTAGAAGAGTCGTGTTAGAACACCTCATGAACACTTGCGAACCTTGAGGACTTTATACTACTAGATACGCATACACTTACGTACATGTGATTAAGGAATAGAAACCTTAATACATGCAAACTCTTCCACTGGCGAGCTCTACATATAGCCTTTTACGCAATTTTAGATAATTGCCTTCTTATCCAATCAAACAACCATGTGGAGCTCGCCTCATCTAGTCACCGTTTTGTATGCGAACTCTTCTTCTTGTTTCTTCGCGAAGTCCTTCTCCTACACAGAGTCTCATCCTCGCATGCGAACTGTACATCTAGCTCGCATGGCTTTGTTGGTGGGCCATCACTTGTAAACCCATTATTTTGGGCTCGCTGGTGTGACGTGGACCATGAATTTAATTAATATTCACTTTAGACAATTATTATCCAATAAAATATTAATTTGGGTGTAAACATTGCCCCCCCAGCCTCGAAGTCATGAATGTCAAGAATAACTGAAGAGGTTTATGTTCATGTTGCTCCAAAGCCACTGGTATTGGCTTGACTCATACATCAAATGACTGAGTAACAAGCCTGTGAATAGGCTCTAAAACTCAAGTACCAAACATCAAAGCAATGCAGAGAAGCTTCTGAAATGATTCGACTAGCACCATGTAGAACTAATGATCATGAACTTAACAAAGCTAGGTACCTTGGCCTTGAATTAATATGAAAAATACCTTGTACTTCGCTTGCTCTGCTCTTGAAGACATGATATCATGCATGCACCTCGAGTAGATAATGTCCTTGAAGGGATGTACCTTGAATGAATGTATCTTGAATAGATGTATCTCGATTGGATGCAGTTCACTTTGAATGGATAGAAAAGCCACAAGGGCGTAGTTCGCTGCCCCTAGTGTGGATCAATGAGAGTCAAGCACAAGACACTTCGTTGCCCACAGTGCGAACCGATGAGAGTCAAACGAAATGTTTTTTTTAGAGGCCATAGGTGTTGGCCTAAATAATGACCAAGACATTTGAAGAATGTCTAAAGTCTGAAATATTTGGAACACATCTCTATCCCATATATGCCCCCCAGTTTTGATGTCTGTTCGACGATACTTGAGATGAATGAAGGACATCAAAACTTTAGTGTGCCCCCCAATGAAGGTACACAAAAACTTCTGTGGATGCCCCCCAGTAAATGAAAGCATGTTGCAAGGTCATGAAAACACATAAAAAAGCACATTGCAAATTCGTGCGTATCCGGATATGTCTGCATTCAAACTTTCATAACTCTTTGCAGGAATATCGGAATGACGAACCGTAAAATCTTCTAGAAAGTAAACATCCAGGGCTTTCTGTTGATATAAGGCTCGCCTACTAGTTCCTCCTGGATCTTTCCAGTTTAGTCCGCGAAGTTGACTGTCCAGTAGTGCATGTTGCAACTTTCAGCATTGCAAACCTTTCTTCAATTCTTCTCTGACATTGACTTCGCTGGCAGTAACTCTAAGGCATGTGAAATGCATGTTGTCTTCAAGCCTCAGGGATAAGCCTCTAAGTAAAGTTCAAGCCTTACATAGGCAAAAACTTTGTCTTGCATTTCAACAAAATCAAGGATCTCTTTTTGTGTTTTTTGCTATTTGATTTTTTTGTATTTTTCTTTTTTCAATGCGAGAAAGAAAGAAAATGAAAGAAAACGGAAGTAAAAGCTGAAGTAAAAGCTAGGAGCAAAGAAAAGAAGGGATCATAGTATGATTAGTTACCCTTCGTAAGGCCATGGGGAGGCCACCAATGTTTCCCTCCAAGTCTCGACGCTGTGATGTTTCCGGCATGAGACTCTTGTTTTTGAAAACTTTCAAGTGCTGAGCAAAGATGTTTCGCGTCAACAACTTGAAAATTCGAAGACAGTAACTCGTAAGGACTGCCTTGTTGCCCCCTAAGCATCTTTGTCATTTAGCAAAACATGATCTTCAATTGCATCCTTATGGGCAAAATGTTGTAAAGATCTGCCTTGTCATTGACTATCATGTCATAATGCATGGTCTTATCAAATATAGCCACACATTGATTATGGAAGATGACCATATCAAGAGCTTCACTGGTCCTTAATTCTTGTGGAATATGATTATCTGACAGACGCACCAATATATAGTCTTCATCATATTTATTATAAATTGGCTACGTGTCAAAATTAAATTTGGAGTCACCACAGTCCAGCGAATCCACCTCTGCCTCTGATGCAGATATATGAAATCCATAAGCATCATGTTTAGATGCCGCCAAGTTCCTGCTGCACACTAGAGTGAGATGACACTGAGAATGCTCGACTTTACACCCATGTATAATAAACTTGCAATTCTGGGTGTAAAAACGTTTCCCACATACAATACTAAAGCCATAATTTGGCCTTTGAACTTGCATGCAAAATCTCCAATTATATTAGAATGTAAAGCCTCGGATTGGCCTAGGTATACCACCACACCATATATTATTAAGCTTGTCATGACCTGGGGAAGCTTCTTGATAACGTCCAGTATTAGGACAAAACTTGAGTTGATCATGCCCTTGATCATGGTGGTGCCTAGTAATAAGACCACAATCAGATGAGCCTTTAATTTCCCCTTGGTTGTCCGGGGGGTGAGTCTAATGTGTTTGACCAGTGACTACATATGAGTCTCTGCCTATGGAGAGAATGGCTTCTTGTTCAGACGTCATGCGAAATTGTGGCTCGCCATCAGTGCCCGAACCGATTTCTTGTTCTAAGATGGACTGTTCTGTCCTACTTTCAAGTTCATCTTTCTGAGGAACAACGTCAATTTTTGAGATAGGATGATTATCCATAATCTCAACGGCCTCAACCTCAGGTTCTTCGTCATTGATTGACAAAGTAACTTATTCTTTGGACGTGGGTTCGTCCAAAGGAAAATCTTCACCATTAGATTGGTTGCTAAGCAGTTCGATCTTTTTGGCAAGGACATGCTTGTCAACTGTAGGCTTTACATCTTGGCATTGTAAAGCATTTCTGTTGTGTCGCTTCACGAGGAGCGGCACTTGTTTCATTCTTGTTTTTGCCAACCAATCTTGGAAGGCAGCTCGATGTCGTTGTAACTCCTCTTCGTGGGCCTTCCATTAGCCTCTCTGTGTTTTTCATCAGCCTCCCATTTTTCCAGCATGACCTCCTCTTTTTTCCTGGCAGCCTCTCTGGCAACCATTTGCTCGGCATGTTGTTTGGGCGACCATTTCCTCGGCGTATGCCCTGTTGTTGGCAGCTATCCATTTGGCATATTTTCTGTCGATGGCTTCTCATTCCTCATGCGAATCGTGCCAATCCATTGAAGGTGACATCAGAGACTACCCTGGTCCCACTGGGCATGCCAATGTTTTGGCCACACCAGTAAGTCTGGGTATGCAAAGTCTCTTTTAGTCGTTCTAGGCGTGCCACCGCACGGACGTGGAATGTAGCCGTTGTAGTAGCGAAGTGCGCTTAGCTTTCTGCTTCTAATCAAGCGACTGAGGATGGATAGAGCACCAACTCCACCGCAGGGTTCTTCAGATTCGCCTTGCGTATTGGGCAAAGACTTACAATAGTCCGCCTGAGCATCACAATATCGATACTCGACGTAAGGTTGAGCAGAGCTTCAACTGGGAAGGAAAAGAAAAATGACAAAGCTCCGGGGATTGAATAAGGAAATGAAAGCAAAGCTCCGGGGAGCCTGTAAAAGAAAAGGGCTAGGGCGTGATGCTTTAGCGTCGGGAGTTCAACTATTTTGAAAGTTGTATTGTATTTTTATTGAGTTGATGAGTGTGTGTAAAGTCCAAATCCTCGAACTCCCTTATATAGACTTATTTTAGGGCCACAGGTATTGGCCTAAAGCATATCAAAGACTTGTGGAAAACTTTAACGATAAATGTGGGGTAAGCAATGTTAATCACTTGTTGGACATGATTATGCTTCAGCGAAGTAACTAATTGCCTATGTAGAAGAGTCGTGTTAGAACACCTCATGAACACTTGCGAACCTTGAGGACTTCATACTACTGGATGCACATACACTTGCATACATGTGATTAAGGAATAGAAACCTTAATACATGCAAACTCTTCCACTGCCGAGCCACACACATATAGCCTTTTATGCAATTTTAGATAATTGCCTTCTTATCCAATCAAACAACCATGTGGAGCTCGCCTCATCTAGTCCCTGTTTTGTATGCGAACTCTTCTTCTTGTTTCTTCGTGAAGTCCTTCTCCTATGTGGAGTCTCATCCTCGCACGCGAACTGTTTATCTAGCTCGCATCGCTTTGTTGGCGGGCCATCATTTGTAAACCCACTATTTCAGGCTCGCCGGTGTGACGTGGATCATGAATTTAATTAATATTCACTTTAGATAATTATTGTCCAGTAAAATATTAATTTTGGTGTAAACACAACGACCTTTTGACGAAGCAAGGAACTCGTCGCCTAGAGTACGTAGACAAAGCACATTGAGTGCATACACCGGCACGAAGCCCCTCTAGTCCTACCGTATACCTACAAAGACTTACTGCTTGCAACATGCGAAAATAGCTAAACAACATAAAAAAGTAACACTAAATAAAAAACCAAACTTGGTGGGACCCATTAGGTGAGCCCAGCCCTTATTACCAGCCTAGTTAGGGGCAAATATTTTTGATATGAGTTTTTGAATATAAGTGAGTGTTTCTTTGTGTAGAACAAATCGTACATAGAGTGTGATAGCCTCATGGTGAATCAAGTAGCGGTTAAACCTAGTCAAGTTCAAAAATAGTCTAAGCCAGTCAAACAGGGGGTGGGCTTGAACTTTGGCCGAAGGCCAACAAATTTTTTTTTCCAGTACATATGAGCTCAACCAGAACTTACAATTTCAAATCCTATATAAGAAGAAGAAGATTATAAGGTTATACTTGAGGATTTTCAAAGATTTAAGAAGAGTAAATTAATAACCCAACAACCCCAACAAATTGAACCAATGAAATTCAATTATCATACTTACAACCATGTATTAAATAGAGGAAGAAGAGGACTACAAGAGTTAGGTAACTGAGATTAAAGAGTAGAGTAGCTGAGAAATTGAGGAAGTGAGGGATTGAGAAATTGAAGATTGGAGGCAAATCGTTAAGTGAAGGACTGAGATATTGAAGAAGAAGAGTAGGGAGGGATTGTAATCAGGCGCGGAGGGCCGAAGGCGAGTCGCTGTCGGGGAGGACCGGAGGAGGCCGGGAAGAAGAAGATTATGGTGGAGCCGTGGAGGACTGGAGGGGAGTGGAGGCGAAGGGGAAGAGGGATAGGTGATAGGTCATACGTGTTTTAGTGTTTAAGTTGAAGGAGGGTGATTGGGTGAAAGAGGAGGTTGAGGACTTAAGGCAAGTCTGATGAGTGATGATTGATCCACAAGAGATCGAGAATGAGATTGTGGACTTGGGTAGTTGGGTGGGTTGGGCTTAGTCACTTGGTGGCTGGGCATATATGATATATCACCCAAAAATATATATATATCTATACCTAGTTTTTTTTTTTGCCCAATTTCTTTGGTTGGGCTTGAGCCCCACCCACTTCTATACTGCCTCCGCGCCTGGTCAAAGCCCCAACCTGATCACAAATAGATTGGGTTATGGGTGAATTGTGTAGCGGTCAAATTGGGCCATGAATAAATGGGTAACGGTCGTGGGCCATTAGCGGAATGAGATGGGTAGCGGTTGAATTAGGTTAAAGGCAAATTGAGTTCAGGTACGTTGTGATCAAGCCAAGGCGGAAGACTGGAAGAGGTCAAACTAATATTCGAACTAGGTACGGTCAAGAGTACTAGAAAGCATCAAAGGAGAGCATGATGTAGAGAGAGGTCTTGGTTTAACGTTGATTAAAACGTGACCACGTGGAAGTAAATCACATTGTGGATAAAGCTCGTCGTGGTTGAATTAATCACGTTATGGTCAATGGGGCTTTGGTCAAATCGTGTCATGGTTAATAGAAGTAGAAATAAAATAGAAGTAGTCGACGATAGAAAGATTGTCAATGATGTCCACGATATGGAGTCGAGGATCCACTCATGTGCAATTTATGAATTAGGCTCGCTACAACGCATTAGAATCAGGTAGTCACGAGGTCGCGACTATAAGTACAACAAAGAATCGAATGTTTAGGGGGACGAAGACCGAAAACACAAAACAAAGTTCAAGGCAAATCCAGATCAACCACGCAAGTCCAAACTACTCTTTTACGGAATCCTCAAACACACCACCACCTAATTCTGAAACCAAATCCTTCATTCAACGTTCCATCACGAATCAAAAAGTTTCATTCCCACTCTAGTCAAAATTCTGAATCAGCTCAAGGAAGAATCAGAGGAGAGCCAAGAAAATCAAAGAAGAAAGCTGAAAAATACAAATAGAGGAAATGCTGAAAGACATGCGAAATGCTAGCCAAGGAGAATTGGCCGCACCCGCTGCAAGAGAGATTGGGAGGTCCCCATTCGTTGAAGAATTTTTTAAGTGTGGAAAAACCATGCAATTTCGTGATGCTTGTTTTCCAACAATATGACGGGACCACGGATCTAGTGGATGACCTCAGAGAGTTTATGCAGCAAATGACCACAGAAACAAATGATGAGATATTGTTTTACAAGTTTTTTCCATCCAACCTAACTAGCGAGGTAGGAGTGTGGTACCGCCACCTGAAGCTAGGATCCATCGCCAACTTCAAACAATTAAGGGAGTCCTTAGTTACACAATACTTCTACAACAAAATGCGTAAAAAGGACTTAGCAGCTCTATTCATAGTAAAACAAACAGTGGGAGAAAAGCTTAAGACGTTCTACGAATGTTTTTGAGCCGAGCAAGCACAAATCGAAGGATACACATTGGAATATGCTGCCGACGCATTTCGTGAAGGGCTCCTGCCAAATTCACATATGTATAAGGACTTGGTGAGAAACCAGCCAAGGACATGGGCAAAATCCAAACACGGATAGAAGCGAAATCAGATTGGAAAAAATCGAAGCAACACAGGCAACGAGAAATACGTACATCACTCATTGTGCCACGGGCACCAGAAGAGTGAAACATAGCTGGAGCAGAACAAAACAGCCCGTGGAACCAAATATGGCGAAGGGAACAGACAACGGATGGGCGAGGACTTTAAGAGAACCAAAACAAGTTCACAATCTCTCAATCGACAATCGCTCACCAACACGAGAGGATATTCACAAAACCGCCCCCACTGATGTCAGATCTTGGTAGAAGAGACAAATCACATTTTGTGAATTCCACGGTGAATATTCGCACAACACCATTCTGTGCCGAAACCTCCGGATTTTATGAATTCTTATGCCATACATAGAGACACTAGTCATTGGGACAACCCCTTGGAGTTTAGACCCCAAAAGTTTCTGGATCCTAGCAAAAGGTTTGATTACTTGGGCAATAAGTTACAGTATGTTCCCATTCAGCTGCGGGAGAAGAATATATGTGCTGGACTGCCCTGGGCCGAGAGGATGTTAACCTTTGAGTTAGCTTCATTCTTGCATTCATTCGAGTGGCGATTGCCAGATGACGCGAAACTTGATCTATCGGAAAAATATGGGCTCGTGGTAAAGAAGATGACTCCATTATTTTCCATTTCAACAACCAAGGCAATCGAGATTCGAGGTCTATACTTAATTTATCTCTATGGCATCAGAACATGTTGGCTACCTATCATGCATTATCAGCTGGACTTTCATCGAGTGTTTAATTTGTTTAATACTTGGGTAAGCTAGCCACTTCATAACTTGAAAGTGAAACATATGTTGTCGATCTCCAAATACCCGTCAACCTGCGCGAACAAACAAGATCTCGGATGTTTCGTTTTATTGCATAGATCGGTAGATGTTGCTTTGATGTTGTTTTTTTTTTTTTTTTCTTTCTTTAAAAAGTGGAAAATGTCAAGCTAGGTTTTATTCAAAACTTCTAAAATTGACACCTGAATATACTTCTCACTTGATAGTTGATACCTTCAATTTGTTTGATCAAATTTGCATCTTTAAAAGGTCAACTAAGATGCCATTGTTCAGTTGCTGTGCTTGTTGGGTTTTCAGCATTCTTTATTTTTATATTATCAAGAAACTAAACTTTTAAAAGAGATGAACCAACATGCATGTATCTGTGAATAGTGTAATATGTTATACAAAGTATATCATTAATCTGATAATCTGAGCTGAGCTGTTATCCCACTGCAAGTTAATAGTTATGTCTTCTGAAAGGATGAAAACAACCATTCTTCGGCATTGATTAATTTTTGTATATTCTTCTCATTGAGAGGCAAGGATTATATGCGCACGAGTAACTACTACATACATGCATTAAAAAAAATGTAGATCCTGATCTAAACAAATTATATATAAGGAAAGATAGGCGACAAGATCAAGCAATTAGATTATATGGTGAATGTAGACATGGTTGACTTGGAGAGGATTGATGAAATACTGGATTTCGAATTAACAGAGTAACAATATAACATATTACATTAACTGTAAAAGTGACATATGAAACCCCGGCCGGTTACACTACTCCTCAAACACATAAACCCAAGACAGGAAACACAAGACAATGCAAAACAGCCACTTGAATCATAAAAATAAGAGTAAACTAGACGGTTTACATTTGTTGCTGCAATATCAAAGGGCCGGGAGCACCCAAACACAGACCCTGCTCCGTATCCATGTAATCACTCTTTCCACATTCCGATTGAAGCTTGGATTGTTTGGAACTAAAAATACCAAAGCAGGTTTATGAGCTTGTGCATGTACCAAAAGTCTAGAAAGGTAGTAGATCACAAGTTTGGAGCTGAAACATTGAGCATAATTATCATGAAAGACAGAAAGGAAATCTGGTAGGTCTAAGTAACTTACATCTAGCCTTTATTTCTTTCATCAACTCTAGCTACTTCCTCAACTGTGTTACAAAAACTCTCCTATTTTCCAGTTCAATTCAGGCAGATACTGTCACCGTCAGCTTCATCGATCATATATATTAATTCCCTTGTTAATTCGACGGCTTGGCTCCATTAATATAAGAATGAACCAGATATTCATGTGAAGGGGTGAGGGGTCTCTCTTGAGTCAAACAGTCTAGACTCTTCATATTGTCCCTTCAACAA
>NC_020492.1:10982184-10996543 GCF_000184155.1 Fragaria vesca subsp. vesca | reverse complement strand
ATATATATATATATATATATATATAGTTATACTGACCCATGCTTGCAGCTTATGGCTTAATCACTATGTGTGTATGCAACAAATCTTGCCGTTTGTTTTTTGCTATAATTAGTTCCTCTTGGCATTTTCTTCCTGATGCATGCTGTGGTGGGGTGAAACAATTTTTTTTTGGCTTATTATTACTTATTCTAAATCAGCTAAAGACATATGTTCCCTCTTTAGCCAATTTTGGTGGTTTGATTTTATGCAGATTTAAGATAAAATTGTCAGAAAAGATGAAATTGCCTAACAGAGATAAAGTTCAAGGACCAAAGATGAAAAGAATATTATCTAAAATATCTCTGTCCACTGCATCTGCATGTTAGGGGTAAGAATATCTTTTTCATGTATAAAATCATGGTGACTGGTTATGATCAGGCAGGTACTTCACTTCCAGACCTTATCTTTCATCCACAATAAGCCTCAAGTTCTCAATACAGTGTTGTGAGCAATGTGGTCATCGTGGGGGGATGCTAGCAATGAGAAAGACAAAAATCTCAGAGCAATACTTCTTGCCCTTTTAGCTATGATGTTAGCTACTTCGTGGTTCCTGTGGTCTAGAAAAAAGTTCTCAAAGAATCTAATACCTCCATTGCCACCAGGCCCTATAGGATTGCCACTGCTCGGATACCTTCCCTTCTTAGGCACCAATCTTCACCACGAACTCACCGATCTAGCAAGGGTTTATGGCCCTATTTACAAACTGCGCCTCGGAAGCAAATTATGTGTTGTGATCAGTTCTCCAACACTTCTGAAGGAAATGGTTCGTGATCATGACATTGTGTTTGCTAACCATGTTCCAATCACAGCTGCACTAGTTGGCTCATATGGAGAAAGGGACATAGCATTTGCACCCTATGGTCCAGATTGGAGGCGTCTGCGCATGGTGTTTGCGAGTAAGATGTTGAGCAAAACCAACCTTGAGGATACCTATGCTCTGAGAAGAGAAGAGGTTCACAAGTTAATTGGTCATATTTATGACAAGATTGGCACTCCAGTCGATTTGGGGAAGTTAGCCTTTGACACTGCAACCAACAACGTCATGCGCATGTTATGGGGTGGAACGATACTAAAAGGAGAAAAGGCAGCTGAAGCTGTAGCTGAGTTTCGAAAAGCAGTGACCGGAACAATGGAGCTACTTGGAAAACCAAATATTTCAGACTTTTTCCCTGCACTTTCCATCTTTGATGTACAAGGAATTGAGAGGGAAGCAAAAAAGCTCATTTCGGTGACAGACAAGATTCTTGATTCTGCCATCCAACAACGAATGCATTATACCTTGGCCGAAGGTGAAAGGAAAGACTTTCTGCAATTCCTCTTGGAATATCATAATCATGAAGATAGTGAAATATCGATTACAATGCAACAACTGAAGGCAGTTCTCACGGTACAATATCCATTATCATCTTTAGTTTAAATAGATTTTCATAAGCATATATGCTAACTAGCATCTCAGGACCAACTATATTTTCCCTTCACATTAAAACTATGTGCTTTTTATTGACAGGACATTGTGGTAGGAGGAACCGAGACAACGACAGCAATGGTCGAATGGGTGATGGCTGAGCTGATGCAACATCCAAAAGAAATGAAGAAAGTTCAAGAAGAACTGACACAAGTTGTGGGGCTGGACAATTTGGTTGAAGAGTTTCATTTGCCAAAACTGCATCACTTAGATGCTGTGGTCAAGGAGACATTGCGATTGCACCCTGCACTGCCTCTTCTAGTGCCCCGACGTCCAAGCGAATCCGCCACCATTGGTGGCTATATCATACCGAAAGGTACAACGGTTTTTATGAATGCTTATGCCATACATAGAGACCCTAGTCATTGGGACAACCCCTTGGAGTTTAGACCCCAGAGGTTTCTGGATCCTAGCAAAAGGTTTGATTACTTGGGCAATAAGTTGCAGTACGTTCCATTTGGCTGCGGGAGAAGAATATGTGCTGGACTGCCCTTAGCCGAGAGGATGTTAAACTTTGAGTTAGCTTCGTTCCTGCATTCATTCGAGTGGCGATTGCCCGATGACATGAAACTTGACCTGTCGGAAAAATATGGGCTCGTGGTAAAGAAGATGACTCCATTATTTGCCATTCCAACACCAAGGCTATCGAGATTCGAGCTCTATACTTAACTTTATCTCTATGGCATCAGAAATGCATTATCAGCTGGACTTTCATCGAGTGTTTGATTTGTTTAATACCTAGGTAAGCTAGCCACTTCATAACTTGAAAGTGAACCATATGTTGTCGATCTCCGTATACCCGTCAACCTGCACGAACAAACAAGATCTCGGAAGTTTCGGTTTATTGCATAAATCGGTAGATGTTGCTTTGATTTTTTTTTTTGTTTGTTTTGTTTTTTGTTTTCTTTAAAAAGTGGAAATTGTCAAGCGAGTTTTTATTCAAAACTTCTAAAATTGACATCTGAATATACTTCTCACTTGATAGTTGATACCTTCAATTTGTTTTATCAAATTTGCATCTTTAAAAGGTCAACGAAGATGCCATTGTTCAGTTACTGTGCTTGTTGGGTTTTCAGCATTCTTTATTTTCATCTTTGCCTTTGCAATCAAGAAACTGAAGTTTCAAAAGAGATGAACCAACATGCATGTATCTGTGAATAATGTAATATGTTATACAAAGTATATCATTAATCTGAGCTGAGCTGTTATCCCACTGCAAGTTAATAGTTATGTTTTCTGAAAGGATGGAAACATCTATTCTCCGGCTTTGATGAATTTTTATATATTCTTCTCATTGAGAGGTAAGGATTATATGCGCACGAGTAACTACTACATACATGCATTACAGAAATGTAGATCCTGATCTAAACAAATTATATATAATGAAAGATAGCGGCAAGATCAAGCAATAAATGGCAACACCAATGTTCGTGTTGACCAACGGCTATGCCTTTTAGCAATTCTGTTATATGTTGTTGTTCAACAATATTTGAGTATGAAATAAAGTTGTTCTTTCATATTTTCATCACTGGAAGTTAATCTTATCCATCATTGGACGTTAAACATATTTCGTCACCGATCGAACGTAAAACATATCCGTCACCGGATGTTAAACATATTTGTCACCGAACGTTAAACATATCTGTCACCGGACGTTCATCTTTCACGAATTAAGCTGCAAACGAATCATCTATATATGTATTCGTGGAAGACTTTCTTGCAAGACATGCCAAATGACAGAATTTTTAAACGTCAATATGTGGCCGGACACTAGTTGTTTTTTCTTTCTCCATTTGAAACTCATGAAGAAAGAAAAGAGGGGGCATTATGGGTGCAAATATTTTCAACACGGGTTTTTAGGTATAAAGGAGTATTTCTTCATGACAAATTAGCTATATTGAAAGAGTAATTGCTTCGCGATGAATCATGTCGTGGTTAGAATGTAGTCTTGGCCCAAATTTGATCACAGACGAATTGGGTTATAGATGAAACATGTAGTGTAAGGGCAAATATTTTTGATATGGGATTCTGAATATTAGTGTGTTTCTTTATGTAGGACAAATCGTACACGGAGTGGGATCATCTCGTGGTGCATCCAGTCGCGGTCAAACCTGGTCAGGTTTAAAAGTAGTCTAAGCCCCAACCTGATCACAAATAGATTGGGTTATGGGTGAATTGTGTAGCGGTCAAATTGGATCACGAATAAATGTGTCGTGGACCATGAGCGGAATGAGATGGGTAGCGGTTGAATTAGGTTAAGGCAAATTAGGTTGAGGTACGTTGTGATCAAGCCAAGACGGTAGATGTCAAACTAATATTCTAACCATAGTCAAGAGTACCATAAAGCATCAAGGGAGAACGTGATGTAGAGGGAGGTCTTGATTTAACGTTGATTAAAACGTGACCACATGGAAGTAAATCACATTGTGGATAAAGCTTGCCGTGGTCAAATCACGTTATGGTCAATGGGGTTTCGGTCAAATCGCGTCATGGCAAATAGAAGTAGAAGTAAAATAGAAGTAGTCAACGATAGAATCTAGAAATGGATTTTCCATGATGTCCATATTATGGAGTCGAGGATCTCCACTCATGCGCAACTTGTGAATTAGGCGCGCCACGACGCATTAGAATCAGGTAGTCACGAGGTCGTGTCTATAAGTACAATATGATAAGATCAAGGATCTAATGGATCACCTCAGGGAGCTTATGCAGCAGATGACCACAGAAACAAATGATGAGAGATTGTTTTGCAAATTTTTTCCATCAAGCCTAACTAGCGAGGCAAGAGTGTGGTTCTGCGACCTGAAGCTAGGGTCCATCGCCAACTTCAAACAATTGAGGGAGTCCTTCGTTACGCAATACTTCTGCAACAGAAAGCGTAACAAAGACTTGGTAGCTCTATTCATGGTGAAACAAACAATGGGAGAAAGGCTTAAGACGTTCTATAGGATCGTTTCCGAGCCGAGCAAGCACAAATCTTTACCTGAGTTGAAAGTTGATGAAGATGAACAGTTTGGGAGAGCTCATCTTTCAAAAACACTTCAACTCCTTAAGAGTATCCATATTGAATTCTTCTGTGGCAAAGGGTAAGAGATTATAGAGAGAGATGTGAGGTTAGTGATGAGACTTAGGAAAAAGGAAGTGTTGAAGGGGTGCAGAATTGTATTCAGCCATTGTTTTCGCCTAAATGTCAAGGTAGAAACTCATGAGTTGTGGAAATTAGCAGAGCAATTGGGAGCTAAGTGGATACATCCGTCACACATGTGGTTGCTAAACATCCTTAAACATACAAGTCGAAGTGGGCACTTCGAGAAACAAAGTTCTTGGTGAATCCCCAATGGATTCATATTGCAAACATCATGTGGGAAAAGCAGCCTGAGGATAGTTTCCCCTGTCCGACTCCTACCTCAACTTGAGTACTATACTATTCTTGAGCAGGGCCGGTCCTGAGCGATTTAAGGCCCAGTGCGAGGAAAAAAATTGTGCCCCTTACATTTTTTTTTAATTAAAAAAAAAAATTATTCAAAGAGATTCCACAAGATCAAAAAAAAATACTTCTTTTTTCTAAGAAGTTGAGAAACTATATTAAGAACGAAGTACTTGTGCAACCCCTTTGAATTAATTATAACAACGTGAATTACATTAATACTTGTATCATTGTTCTAAGTATTCGAAAGTAAGCAATAACAATAAACATGCGTGCAAAAAAAATTATCAAATCTTAGAAACTGAGAAGCTCTAAGAGCTCTAAAACATCATTTGGAAAAAACTAATGGAATCTTCCTATGATTATTATAACACCATAAGACACAAAATAGGAAGACTATTCAACCAATTACACATCTATTTCAAATTTAAAATACTAAAAATTTCATATTTGATACTGGCCAGGTTTAATTAAAAATGAAGTAATGTGATTGTGTTGATCAATGTTGTTACTGTGGTATAATGTGCTGCAACGCAAGCTAAACTTAAACGATGTGATAAATGACAAAAAACATATAATTTTTCTTGAACAAAAAGAAAAGCTGCTCTCCCATTACCGATCTTGATAATGCAGTATTAAAACATAGTTAAAATCACGTAATTACCGTCCAAGTTGTTACTTGGTTATTAAGTACCGATATATAAAGGAAGTATTAATATGAAAAATTGGGTTTATGTGGAACCATCCTTTTGTCGCAACAAGATCAAAATATTAATATATTACTCCGAAAGTCTAAGCCTTGGACCACGTGTTTCAAACTTTGTGGCCACTTGTGCTAGTAATCATAGCACAATAGATGCCTATAAGGCTAGAGATCAGAAATCAAACAAACATTGAGTGCCCCCCTCTGCCCTGGGTCCCGTGCAGTCACATGGGCGCCACTGGGGTAAAGCCGGCCTGGGTGGGGCATCGGTTTATGAATTTACTTTAGAAGGCGGCCAACAAGTCAAGGTGTTATTGAAATTTGCGTACCTAGATAAAGGTCTAGGTGGTCATAGAGCATATCAAATTGATAAGATGCGCTCTGAAAACACTCTTGCTCTTGAAGAAGAAGAAATTTGCTCTAGTTCTTGATTTAGATCATACGCTGCTGAATAATAATTTTGTTAGTGAGTTGACATCCGATGAAGAATATTTAGTAAACCAGACTGAGTCCGATCATTCCTTAAAGGATGTTAACCTTGTGGATACTCTTCATCCTAATCGGTTGGTAACAAAGTTAAGACCCTTTGTTCATGCTTTCTTATCTCAAGCCATTGAGTTCTTTGATTTTGCCATTTACACCCTGGGAAATCAGGATTATGCTATGAGAATGGCGAAGCTTCTTGATAAAGGAAATGAACTGATGTTTTGTGGTAGGGTTATTTCATGTGGTGATAACACGATAGACCTTAGGAAGAGTTTAGATATTGTGCTTTGTAAAGACTCGACAGTTGTGATTCTTGATGACAGGAAAGAAATTAGGTTAAATGATTACCAGGATAATATGATTGTTACGCCTCCCTATAACTTTTTCAGATCCAGTAGTCAACAACAAGGCAAATCTTTATCCGAGTTGAAAGTTGATGAAGATGAACAGTTTGGGAGAGCTCATCTTTCAAAAACACTTCACTCCCTAAGAGTATCCACATCGAATTCTTCTGTGGCAAGGGGCAGGATATTATGGAGAGAGATGTGAGGTGAGTGATGAGACTTAGGTAGAAGGAAGTGTTGAAAGGGTGCAGCATTGTATTCAGCCATTGTTTTCGCCTAAATGTCAAGGCAGAAACTCATGAGTTATGGAAATTAGCAGAGCAGTTGGGAGCTAAGTGGATACATCCGTCACACATGTGGTTGCTAAACATCCTCAAACATACAAGTCGAAGTGGGCACTTCGAGAAGGAAAGTTCTTGGTGAATCCCCAATGGATTCATATTGCAAACATTATGTGGGAAAACCAGCCTGAGGATAGTTTCCCCTGTCTGACTCCTACCTCAACTTGAGTGCTACTATTCTTGAGCAGGGCCGGTCCTAAGTCCTAAGGGATTTAAGGCCTAGTGTGAGGAAAAAAATTATGCCCCTTACATTTTTTTTATAAAAAAAAATTATTCAAAGAGATTCCACAAGATCGAAAGAAATACTTCTTTTTTCTAAGAAGTTGAGAAAATTTATTACAAAAAAAAAAAGTTAAGAGAAAATATATTAAGAACGAAGTACTCATGCAACCCCTTTGAATTAATTAAAACAACGTGAATTATATTAATACTTGTGTCATTGTTCTAAGTATTCGAAATTAAGCAATAACAATAAACATGCATGATATGACAAAAAAAAATTAAATCAAATCTTAGAAACTGAGAAGCTCTAAGAGCTCTAAAGCATGAATTTGGAAAAAAAAAAAAAAAAAAAAAAGGTAAAAATTCTCTAAAGTCCCTATAGTTTAGGTGCTTAATCTCTTTAGTCCTTGAACTTTCATTTTAATCTGTTTAGTCCTTGAACTTACGATTGTTAATCTGGTTAGTCCTTTCCATTATTTCTGATAGAATACTCCGTCAGAAAAAGAATATTCTGTTTTTCTATGTTTTTTTTTAAAATAAAAGGAGCATGGTGAGCCTTGGATTTTGAATTTATTTAACATTTTGCAAATATTATATTTATCCTTCCACTCAAAGGTAAACAGTTAAATTTTTATCATCAATAGGAGAATCTATTACTACTAGACTTGATCTTTTATCAGAAGTTAAATTGTCATATAAAGAATTACAAGAACAAAGAAGAAAATTTAGAAAACTAAAAGAAAGAAGAGACAAGCTTCCTAGAAGTACTAAAAATTACTAGGATATTATTTTCCAAATACAACGAAGAATATACGAGTCAAGAGAAGAAATTGAAGTTCTTCAAGAAACATTTGAAGAAGATCAAAAACCTCTTGATATTTTGAGCATCGGTTAGATCCGCCATAGCTGGTATCATAGCCTGCTTGGCTCAAAAGCAAGTAAAAGAAAAAGGCTTATGCCACAGAGTTGGCTTCTCTTGACTAATAAGAGAGAATCCAGACTTAAAAATTATCAGTCTTTTTGTACTACAAAAGGAACTGACAAGTGGGAAGTGTGCTTTCATTCAAGACACATTCAAGAAAGACCAAGCTTAATCGAGTTCCTAGATCGTTTATCTAGGGATAAGACGTCTGATAAAATATCAGATCAACTCAAGAGATTTAATCTACGAATAAATCAACTTGAGGAAATTAATTCAAAAATTGCCAGGCTTGAAATCAAGCTAGATTACCTCAAAGAAAAGCAATATCTAAGAAAAATTGAAAGAAAGTTAGTTCGCACTGAGAATCTTGCAAACAACATTCATCATCAAGCAGCGGAACTAAGAGAAACTCAGGAAAACCTGAAAAAGCTTTTAGAAACCCTTATCTCCAGAATAGGATGAATCAAAGAGTAGATCTAAAAGTAAAACAGGAAGATGTAAAAGCTATTGGCTTTCATCGTCCTACAGAAAAATTGGCAGAAAATGTAGAAGCAATAATTCATTAGCAGAATTATAATATCGCTTATCTCCAAGAGATAGGTATTGACCTCGAAATTCAATTTCGAGAGTTACATAACAGAATCTCGTGTCTGCAAAAAATTGTAGAAAAGATAAAAGAAGGAGAAGGCTATGAAAAAATAGATAAAGAAGCGCTAGCTCAAAATGTAGCTAGTAAAATTATTATAAATTCTCCACCCCTACCAACGGGAGAAAGTAGGCTAAGGTTTAGTAAACCAAAGCTACTTGAATGGAAGTCATCAAAATCTACAACCAAGAGAGATTTGAAGATGCTGAGTAGAATCCTCAGTAAAAGGAACACAATTCCAGTACAATTAATAAACGCTCAAGAATTTGAGTATAATGAAATCGAATCTAGTGTGCGAGAAGCCTCTGCTCCTAGATTTAGGTTCAATGAGATATATAAAAAATGATCCTTTATTATGGATTCTCATAGATTCAAGATTCTTGAATTAACAGTTCCAGCCACAGGTGGAGAAACAGATATCAGGTTGATAACTCCAAAAGAAGTAAGTGAAGCTTTCCAGAAAAAATATTCCTATATGCATATAGGTGCAGTATAAGTAGGAATAAAACTCTTAGCCAGAGATGGTATTGACTGTTCTGTTCTATGTGTCCTACAAGACGATAGAATAACAGATTTCAAGAAAAGTCTGTTAGGAACAGTAGAAGCTTCTTTGTGCAACCAAGTTGCAATGTTTTTCCAAAACTTCCCAACGCATCTTAGGGATGCTGCTCACTGTCTAAGACTGAGAATCAAGACAGATGGGATTCTATGAAAAAGGAATGATGGAACTAGCGATAGATTATCGAATCTATTATAAGTTGATGAGTTCAAATATGACCCCTAATACCAGGTTTCTAAACAGCCCTGGAATTACTACATCTGTTCTCACCAACCCAAAAATAATTCTCAAGAAAAACATGTCACGAAATGGCATGAAGTAACATTCCCAAGAGAATGGAACCTGACCCCTCCTGTCAGACAGCTTGAAAGCTCTAATGCTTCAATCTATGAAGACATGGGAGGAAAGGTAAGCTTGCAGTTTCATAGGCATTCATTTGCTAATTATGAAGAAGCTAGTACCTCTGGAACTAAATCAGTTTATAATGAGGAATCCCTTGAAGAAGAGGATACTAAAAGGCCTATGAGAATGTTCCAAGCAAGAGAATTACGAGAATTATATACACAAGCAGAGACTTGTGATTCCCCAGAAGAATTAGAGAAAATCATAAATGAAATTTCTCAGGTTCAACTTGGAAAGAAAAAGAGGAAGATTCTTCCTTATCAAGCAGCAAAAGAAGAACCAAAGCCATCGGGAGTATCGATGGACACAGATGGTGATAGGCAAACTCCTCCAGAAAGTGGACATACTGTAATACAGAACATCACCAACAATCCTACAAAGATCATTCGTGAAAAGAATATCAAGCTTCCAAAAGGTCAAGCTCCTACAAGAAGATATAGAGAAAGAAGTTCTCAGAAGTATATCCCTACAGAACCCAAATGGGGACAGTCAGTGTCTGAAAGAGAGGTTTATCTGGATCTGGACCAAGTAGGAGATAAAAGAAAGACAATAGACAACTGGGTTGCTAGTCTAAAGCTAACTCAGGCTCTAGTGTTATCCAAATATGCTTACGAGGAAGCTCATGCATATTATGAGTCTACCTTAACTGGAATAGTCCATAAATGGTACCAGTCCTTCAAGAGAAGTTCTTAATGGACTGATTGGGCAGCAAAAATGGCTCAGACTAATAGTCCTTTAGATTTTGCAGTGCCTATCTACGCACAATTTTGCGGAGATATCACGGGGCATAGTGAGCAATCTAAAGAAAGATCAAAGGCGAATATTCAAAAATTGAGTATTTGTAACATGAGGTATTTCGAGGAATACACCAATGAGTTCCAAAACTACTACTGCACTATTGGAGACATTGAAAATAATGATCTCATCAGAACATGTTACAGAAAGTTGCCAGAACCCTAGAACGACGCAGTAGCACAATCCTTGGAAGAAAACCCTCTTCAGTATTTTACTGTAGGAGGAATTGCAGAAAGAGTTAGGGATCTCCTAAGAAAACAATGCACAGAGAACAGAAAATCCAAAACGGCCAAGAAGCAACTCAGAGGAGTTCAGAATATGTGTCCAAAGATTTTGGATACCCCAACACAATGGGGATGTCATATTCCTACAGAAAGAAAACACCGAAGGAAGTTCTCTAGCACCAAGCATGATAAAAAAATTGCTTCTAAAAAGAAGTATAAGTTCAGGAAAAGGCCTGGATATAAGAAAGAACAATCGTCTCAAACTTCTCCTAGAAAGAGATTTTTCAAAAGAAAAAAGAAGACGAATTTTTCTTCTTAGGAAACAAAGAAATGCAGATGTTGGCTTTGCAAGGCA
Source organism: Fragaria vesca subsp. vesca (assembly GCF_000184155.1). Classification (NCBI taxonomy): domain Eukaryota; kingdom Viridiplantae; phylum Streptophyta; class Magnoliopsida; order Rosales; family Rosaceae; genus Fragaria; species Fragaria vesca. Next base: position 10,985,613 of record NC_020492.1, on the reverse strand, counting down.
GAAGGACATTATGCAAATGAATGTCCTAAAAAGGACAAGAGATCTTCTAAAGCTTTAATCGCTGAGTATGATGAAGCAATAGAGTATGCTAATTTAAAAGGCTTTGAAGTTGCATATTCTGATGAAGAGAATGAATCAATATATTCTCTTGAGTACCCATCAGATAGTGAGACAGAAAGTACTTCAGAAAATTCTGAAGAAGAAAATATAGGAGATCGTCCTATATTTTTATTACAGATCCAAAATTGGAAGAAAGAAAACACTGATATTATCAGTACCTTCCATCCCAATCCAGGAAGATTTATTTGTGACTATTGCAAATGTGATGATAATAATACAATTCCCATGTACTGTGAAGGTACAGGTGAAACTTATCATCGGGAATGTTTTATTGCAGAACTCAGAAGAAAAACCAAGGATAATGAAGCACATGTCCTGGTGGAAGAGGAATACAATGTATTCCATAAAAAAGAAAAGAAAAAGACCTTGAAGAGGATATAAAAACGATGAAGTTTGTAACTTCATCAAGTCAGAACAGGGAAATCAAGGAATCTCTTGATTCTCTCAATTCCAGTTCCAATCTGATACTGGGTCTAGCACATGACAATCCTCTGGAATCAAAAACTGCATAAAGAATGGTCAATCCTTTCACAGAATTACTTGATGATCCAAGAAAGCAAGCAAGAATAATGCCAGTCCAAACAAGCATATATAGTAATTATATTACTATAGGACTGAAGTTTCCCAATTACAAAAAATATCATCTACATGCATTTGTAGATACTGGTTCAGGGTTTAGTCTTGCTGAAAGATATGCTATCCCTGAAGAATACTGGGAAAAATCTCCAAGGACAGTTACCGGAGTTGCAATGGAAGAAAACAACATCGTTATGGATACAATGGCACGTAATGTGCAAGTTTTCTTGGGCGGAGGCACTTTTACCATCAAGATTATGTGGCAGTGTGAAGGTCAGACAACTGATTTGTTGATAGGGAATGACTTTCTTCTTCAACAAACAGTAATTCAAACGTCAAAAATGATTGGGTTTGAAAAACATAAAAAATACTATTGGGAATCCCGATTAACAGACGCAGTACGCGTTACCAGTAACGGATTTACAGACCAATATCAGAGGTCACCAGCGAAGAGTGGTGATTATAAACCAATATTAAAACCTGTCTTGTTGCTACAAGAACAGCTTAAAGGTCACAAGGAGATATTGGTGAATGAAGAAACAAGTTCAGAAGACTCTGAATCAGAGGAAAGTTCTGAATATCAAATTTCTGACAACGAGAGTTCTGATGGAGAAGAAGAATACATCAGAGAGCATAATCTAAAGGTATATGCTAACAAAGTAGAACAAAAGAAAATACCAACTCTCACGGAAATAGAGAAATTGTTGAAACCAGTAATCAGTGAAGATCCTCAATTGTATTGGGAAAGAGACCCAATATATTGTCAGCTAAGAATGCATGATGCAAATATTATTTGCCATGTTAAGGCCATTCCCCATTACAGAGAAGAAGATAGAAAAGAAATGGAGAATCAAATCCAAGAACTTCTGGAAAAGAAGTTAATCCGGCCTTCAAACAGTCTTCATCATGCCCCAGCTTTCTTGGTGAGAAATCCTGCAGAACAATTAAGAGGAAAAGCCAAAATGGTGATTGATTACAGGGATGTAAATAAAAAGACCGTTAAAGACGGTTATCAGATAGCTCAGGTGAGAGTTCTCATCAACAGGCTTAAAGGAGCAAAAATCTTCTCTAAGTTTGATGCAAAGTCAGGCTTTTGGCAGGTTAAAATGCATCATGATTTCATAACATTAACAGCTTTTGGAACTCCTCAAGGGCACTATGAATGGTTAGTTATGTCATTTGGTCTTAAGCAAGCCCCATCTATTTTCAAATAAAAATGGATAATATCTTCAAGCCTTACTCAGATTTCTGCATAGTTTACATAGATGACATTCTTGTCTTCTCCAAAACTATGAATGAGCATCTAAAGCATCTTGAACAGGTGTGTAAACTTATTGTCCAAAAAGGAATCATTCTTGGACAGAAGAAGATTCATCTTATCAAAGGTGAAATTGATTTCGTTGGCATTCATGTTAAGGATGGAGAGATTCGTCTCCAAGATCATATTGTTAAGAAAATCAGCCAATTTCTAGACATAATCCCAGATACAAAGTCTCTACAGAGATTTTTGGGAGTTGTTAATTTCACCAGAGATTTTATTCCACAAGTTAGTGGTCTAACTGCTCTCCTCTCTCCAAAAACAAGTTCTAAGAAGAAATGGTCTTTCACAGCGGATGACAATAATACTGCCAGAAAGATTAAGGAGTTAACAAAAAGCCTTCCTCCTCTACAGTTACCTGAAGAGGGAGATCTGATCATTTTGCAGACTGACGCAAATGATTATTATTGGACAGGAATTGTTTTAGCTGTTGCTCCAAACACAAATCATGAAAAAATTTGTAAATTTCTATCAGGAAAGTTTAACACAGCAGAGTTAAACTATTCTACTGGAGACAAAGAAGTCATTGCCCTAATCAAGAGCATTAAGGGTGCTGAGGCATTCTTAGGAAATAAATTTGTAGTTAGAACTGATAACAAAAGAGTCAAAAACTTCAAAAACTACAAATTAACTGATGCTGCTGATAGGGGAAGAGTTCTGAGATGGCAAATATTTTTAACCCAATATGAATATGATGTTGAAATGGTTGCAGGTGACAAGAACTATTTGCCCGACGCTCTCACAAGAGAAATGGCTATGTTTGATAGAGAATGTCGCAATCCAAGAAGCCGGAAACCGGTATATGAAGAAAAGAAGCTTTGGGAAAGATACAAGAGCGATGATAAAACCGTAGGACCTCTCCATGACGGACCAGGTTATCAGTACATTGTTTCTTATGGAGCTGCTGAATCAGGACAATCTTCAGAAAGAATCAAGCCAAAACTAGATCAAGGATGGAATGAGATTTCAGACCATTCTAAAAAAGAAACAGATCAGTCTGTTACTTCTGATGAAGAAAAGCTGTGTCTGAAAGGAACTGATGTGTTTTAAAATGTTACTCGCAAGCGCACGAATCAGTTGCAGCACAGATATGCAAGAGCGAGGTCGAACCCACAAGGAATGTATGAAAATAGGAAAAACTAATCGAATCTAAATTAATTTAACACTAACCTAGTTGAATGAAAGTTGATGGTGAAGTAGCTAAGACAAATAAAATAGATAAAAAATTACCTTGATGACGAAGTAACTAAAGCATCGGATTCCACCACATTACTTGATAAGTCTCTAAATATTATCTACTAATTCCCGAATTAGGAGTAGCAATCTAGAAATCAATCTACTGCTTTCTCAAGATTTAACAATGAAGCACACATGAAATATATCTAAAGTAGACTCTTCTTCGCTTCTTAATTATG
>NC_020492.1:10978893-10981314 GCF_000184155.1 Fragaria vesca subsp. vesca | reverse complement strand
CACATATAAATTAGGGATAATAATATGATATAAAATGTGCTCATCAGGAACAGCCTCAACTGATCGGTCTCAGGGTAAAAGACCGGCTAGCCCGTCTCAAACGGCAGACGGTAAAGGCATATCAAGTCCGTTGATGGCTGCTACTTTGCCAAAAAGCAGAAGAAACCCGCTTAGGGCAAGTAAGATACCGATAGTCACATGAAAGAAGGTTATCCATGATCAATCTCTTAAGATCTTTCAGAAGCCATTTTTCAGAACGGAAAAACTGTTACCTTTCAAGCAGAAGATTATTATTGATAATATTCTGTATTCCTTTTATGAAGAAAATGAAGCTCATTTGCTTCAAACTCTCAAGGCTTTAACTGAAGAATTGTATGGATTCCATACAAAAGACAAAGATGTTCCAGCAGAAAATCAAGCAGGAAGTTCTAAGGCTGTTTACCTTGAAAATCCTGAAAGTGCTAAAATACCAATGCTAGCACTAAAAGAATCTGAATGGTATAAATTTCATAATCTCTTAGGAGAAGGAAAAGATGTTCTACCAAGAACATTATCAGTAGTTCCTGACCCATATTATGGGAGATATCTGGTTGACGTTCAAGCAGAACATCCTCAGAAGCACAAGCTATGGCTTGTGGAAAACGGTTTTGTTCATAATCTGTGGACAAAAACCAATGAAGATCTGAAGGGCCTTCCAGAAATAATAGCTGAAGCAGTCAAGAATATCAGACCTGATGGTTGTATCCTAAGGTTAAAATTCATTTCAACTCCACCAGAATGGACAGTGGTAAATAATCAGATGAATTATATCTCTCCATATCATCATCTCAGATTAATCCAAAGTCTGGTTCAAAAGACAGCTATGGCCAGTGGAAATGGAAGACCAAATCAAAGCATTCCTTGGATGAAAGCCATGACCATAGCAATTATTAAAGACATGGTTTTAAGAGACTATGATTCAAGTCTTTTAGCCAGTGGAGAAAAAATTATGGTCACCTGTTACAATCACCCTCCACAAAAGAACTGTGATTTTTTCACGGCCCTTATGAGGAAAGAAGTGGACTGCACTCTGGCTACCACTACGTGGTTAGAAAAAGTTGAGACTGAAGAAAAGTATAAGATTTCTTATCCTTATGATTCAGACCTCGACAAGGGAGATGAAGACACGGCACGAGATTGGGAATATAGTGAGCCCAACTCCTTAGTGGGTTATTCTGAAGATCCAGAAACATATCACAATATTGTGAATATGTTGGAAAGTTGAATGGTTGCCGACGCATCAAGACAAACAGCTTTTCTTTTGATAAAAAGAAAGTGGCTGCCAGCGCCCTAAATCAATCGACTTTACTTTTCAAAAGTAAAGTTATCAGGATAGGATTTTTCCTGTCTCCCACTATGTATATGTGTGATTTAATTCCAGCTTGAGTTCCGCACCCTATATAAGGTGCCTCAAACTTCAGAAGGAAGGCATTGAAAAAAGAACAAAAAAAAACAGAGATCTGAAATTTTCTCAACCTTTCTCAAGAAGTTAGAGAGTCATTATACAGTCTTTAGAATAGTGTTAGAATAATAAGAGTGTTTTTAGATTGAAGTCTGTAATCATCTAGTGTGGTATGCTGTAAATTTACAAGTAAGTACTTGTGTTTATATTCAACTTTATGAGTAGCTAAACAACCTTTAGCTGTTTACCTAAGAGCAAGGCTCTGGGTTTGGTATTTGTATTTATGTTGAATTAAATAAATTCTACCTTATGCCCTATTATCCGTCTCAAAAATAGTTTTTGCCTTTTGTTTCATTTTTGTGAAATTACTTTACTTTGTAAGTGATTAGGCCTGCACACACTAAGACAGCAGTGATTCCGCCATGGTTAATAACCATTAGACAAGAGGTCGTTAGGTGAAATTTTAGCATGTTGAAGGCTAGTTCTTAAGAAAAGTCTGGTCTAGTCCTTTAGGAGTAAGTTTTTTTTTTAAAATAAAAAATAAAAAATAAAAAAATCTTTTTGTAACGGAAAAACAGTGGTTTAACAGTTTTTTTAACTAGAGGACCTTCTAGATGAGAAACCAAAACCTTGAGGACTATATAGATGATTTTTAAACCTTGAGGACTAAGTAGATGAGTTGTGTAAACCTTAGGGACTAAACAAAGGTTAATTAAAAAAAAAACTAATGGAATCTTCCTATGATTATTATAACACCATAAGACACAAAATAGGAAGACTATTCAACCAATTACATATCTATTATAAATTTAAAATACTAAGAAATTTCATATTTGATACTGGCTAGTTTTAATTAAAAAATGAAGTAATGTGATTGTGTTAATCAATATTTTTACTGTATTATGATGTGATGCAACGCAAACTAAGCTTAAACAATATGATAAATGACAAAAAACATGGAAAAAAAAAGAAACTTAAGG
>NC_020492.1:10972123-10978873 GCF_000184155.1 Fragaria vesca subsp. vesca | reverse complement strand
ATATATATATATATATATATATCAATCTTAGGTCGGGATGAAAATATGAGATACCGTTCTGATATTTTCAAAACTTGATATATCAAAGTTTATAAAGAGCAAAAGTTCGTATACCATTCAAACGAATTTCTCACGTAGAATAATACATAAAGAACAACATTTTTTTTTAACGGAGTATAGGAAAAAATCCTTACTGTTGTCTTGGGTTGACGGAAACAATACTATTCACATATACAACAGCTTGTAGATCTCCTTCTTCTGCACCATGAATGGGAAGATAGTTGAATGTTTGGGTGCACACGTTGTAGGAGACTGCACTTAAATCATAGGTACCAGCAAGAAACTCATCACTTTCCCAAAATATCAATGGATATTCAATGCCTTCTAAAGGTCCGACGCTGAAGTACTTGATGCATAACTCCTTACCAGCACCAAAGCCTTCCATTCCCCATACTTCAAAAGTTTTAGCCACTTCACATCTGTTGTGGGACAAGAGAGCAATGGATTCTTTCAACGCTACGAGGTGATTGTGACATCCTTTTGTGACGCTTAAATGATCTGGAAGTGATGTATGATGAAATAACTCTTCACTCATATCAAATGAAACGATGGATTCCTTGTGATGTTCGAGTTCTTGCTTAAATGCATACCAGTAATAAACTCTCTTGAAGTACAGACCTGAACCAGGAGTACTGTAAAGTAGAGTATTGAAATTAGTTTTGATTTCACTCCAGGAATTAGAACTCAAGGTGTATACTTCTCCTCTATTAGGAGGATGATCACTATGTGATATGGAGCATGCAATTCTTACAACCTTGTAATCTTTAGCTTTAGAGTCGTATCCAAATCCAACATTATAACCATATGCTACATTCGGTGGAGGGAGAAGGCAAGACTTCGGAAGAAAATTGAATTCCTTTGATGGATTGTATAAAGCAGCAAGTTCGTGGGTGCTTCGACAAATGATCCCATCACAATGACCTACAATCTGCAGGATAACTAGAGCCATAGGAGGTGGAACTTCAGTCTTCAACAACAGAATGAAGGTGTTCACCATCACTATCAACGTTGTTGCGAAGATGGAGTAATGACAGTAAAAGTTTTTCGACATTCAATACTGGCAGAAAAACTACACTGCTGTCCCCGATGTCACCATGTATTTTTTCTTCTCCAATGTTCTTGTTCTCGAGTATGGTGCGCTTAAAAACAATGGAAGTGAATGAAGAAAATTTTGTTATGCATGAAATTGGACATGTTCATGGTCACAAAGGTTGGACTATTGAGCACATTGTACCACAATTTACAGACGCATTTGAATCTCATCAAAGACTTGGGAGGCAATCTTGACAGTATCTGTGTCACCATCTCTTCAGAAAATAGACAAGACTTGGCCATTTCTCTTGCTCTACTTTTTCCTCTTCAACCTCTTTGATCTCCACCTGACATATACATTTAACACATTATCCACATATAAGTCTTTCAGTGTCATGAAACTTGAGCTTTTCATAGCTTGGAGAGAAAAGAGGAAGAGAATAAAAATAAGGTGTAGGATGCTAGTTGAGTTTGGGGTTGAGAGAGAAACCAGGCCACACTTGGGAGTAGATTACAAGTTAGTAGTTTACTCTGTGTTAGAGGTGAGTTTTGAAGCGTTCCCTATTATGTACCTTTTTGTGATACACATACGTGTGTCGTCGTTGTACTGTTTGTTGATAAAAATAAAAAATTTAAGAATGGTATACGAAAAATCGATGTCTCCTAATTTATATATATCAAGTTTCTAAAATATCAAAACAGTACATGAACTTTGAAATCCAACTAGACTTTCATACATTCCGTTACTTTCAAAGTTCAAGTTCTGACAGCACCAATTTCTCTCGAGTCTCCTTCTAAATCTGATAGTCAAGTTCTTTTAGTTCTGATGAAGACAGAACATTTAGCACATCACCTGTTTACCAGAATATGTCTTCTTGTTACTATATGACTACTTGCCCCGTTCTACGATTTCAACTAACAAGTTACAACATCGATCAAATTACCAGCCTCAAAGTGCCATCGAAATAAAACTAACACTAAACAGAGTAACAAACCTACAAAATAGAATTAAAAACCTCCCTAGTCATATCTATAACTCCCTCCCTCCAACTTACATTTCAAACCTATTGAGCCTGTTCATAAGACATAACATACAATAGCTAAAAATAAAAGAGTAAAACTACAAGGCCTAAAAACAAAGGCAAAAATCTAAAAGCTCCCTAAAAGCAACAAAAATGTTCACTACCAGACCCGTTCATGCATAGCACTATTTTCCGAATCTAAACTGTCAAAAACCCGGAATCATTTTGCTCATCCCCGATTCCGGCTCACCGGTATCTTTCCTCCTCCTCATCTCCAAAACTTTCCGATGACTATTCGAGTGAACATCCCCCGAAAAAGTCGGACTACACGCCGGTCTATATTCCGGAAACAGCCGACCGGACTTGTATCGAACCCCACACGCATTACACAGCGTCTTGGGTCCGAGTGGACCGGTTCTCCACTGAGGAGTCTTCTGAACCTGGCAATGGCTGCACCTCCTCTGAGTCCCAACTACAACCTCATCACCGGTCTGAACCGCCGGTTTTCTCTTTTGCTTCTTGGCAGCCGGTTCTCCCCAAAACACCCCCACTTTGTGAACCGGGTTGGTGAGGACAAGACAAGGCGTCGAAAATGACATCCCTGAAGAGCAAGACGATGTCGACGACGGAGACGGTAGACTAGACGTTAAAGACGGTGAGTCACCAAGTGGGTTCCACACTGATGACCGAAGCCGACTGGCCGGTCTAAAACGTTTGCTTCTGGGTTTGACCGGGACTTGTGAGGGAAGCCATGAAAGCGTTGATTGATCATGAGCTAGTGCTAGTCTTCTTGCCTCCGGTTCAGACCGGTTCAGTGTTAAAGCTTCCGGTTTGAGCTTGCTAACTGGGTGCAGAAGAGAAAGCTCTGAAGCAGAGTCGTCCACAAAGTGAGAAACCCATTCAAGCTCTGCTATATCATCATCCTGACAAACCCAAACCAAATCCAACATTTAATTTCCAAAAAAGAAAGCTACACAATCATACAAACGTTGTTGTTATATATATGGAAAGGTTTTTACCGGAACGGCGAGTTGGCTGGCCAGAGTTGACTCGGTGGTGAAGTAGCTAGAATTGGAATTTTCAACAGAGTCCACTGAAACAGAGTCTTTGTCTTCTTCTTCTTCTTCTTCTTCTTCTTCTTCTTCTTCATGTTCCTCAAGTTCTTGTTCTTCTTCAACAGACCCATTTTCGAATTGGCTATTAGAGAAGTCAAGAAGGTCATCAACTGAGAAATCCTCACTGGGTACGCCAGAAATTGCAGTAGCACACCAGAGCTCCTCCATTAAAGCATGCTGAGTCGACTTCATGGCTAGTTCTCGGCGCAAACTTGACTTCAAGGCCCTTGCTTCCATGCACAGCTCCATTGTTTTCTACACACTATGTACCCAAAACCTCAACCATCAAAACCAACATAACGTACACAAACAGAAAACTCGCTTATAATTTCATTACTTTAAAGCTGTACCTGGTGAGACGATGACGCTGGTGACGAAGAAAGAAGAAGAAGAAAAAAGGTGCGAGGAAGATGAAAGGTGGATGAGTTGGGTGAGAGTTGGTTGGTTAAAAGCACTGAAAATAAAATTGAGAGTTATTGGGTTTTGTTTCTATCAACTTTTCTATCTTGTTCTGCTTCTGCCTGCCTATCTATCTCTTCGTCTAGAATCGACTCCCTCTGGAATTTGTCAATTACCAAGTTGGGTTAAAAATGGGGGAGGAATTTTTAAAAGAACATAGATTTTGAATTTTTGAAGGTGCTGGGTTTTAGATTTAGCATGCGTGTGACATTTGGGTGGGGAAGTTAGGCTGACTAGTCTGGGTCATATAGGGTTGGCATGCTTGGCCTATGCGGACCAAATCCACGATTGCCACCCCTATAAGCAACGCAATGCCATTTGTCTGGTGATATATTGACCAAGACTTGTGACCATCATGGATGGCTCTCCTTGTTCATTTCCAATTCCATGGTTCCGACCCTTCCAATTTTTCCAAGCATCTTTAGGAATAGTCAATTCCTGTTGGAAGGTAACTAGTTTTCTTTTTCATTTATTAGGGATATTGAGAGAAAATATATGTGATAGTCAGATTCGATAAGTCAAGTTTATCACTTTATGGTTCCAGAGTTAATTTTTAGACCAAGTTTTGCATGGGTTCTCAATTCGTGTTCTAACATTACGAGATGGTTAATTTGTACTATTTTAGTCAATTTCAACAGTTTTAACTATATAAGTACTAATGACCCTAGTTAATGTATCTATAGATATACTTTCGTTTTAGTAAATGATCCTATTTGTAACTCGATCAGAGATGAAGAGTGCAATCTATTTTTCAAGTGCATGATTCTGGACTTGCTTTGTCACAAAAAAAAAAAAAAAAAAAAAAAATAATATATATCTATTTTCTTGGGGAAATGATTGTGTTTTTGAAATTGGAATGTGCGGTGGGTGTGGCACTAATTGAATTGATTAGGGAGTACTTTGGCGCTGGGATGGTGCAAAACAAAACGAGAGGAAACAGCCATCATTTTGGTGTTTCTTTGTGCGTGACTTTTTGGTCTTGGAAACTCGCCCCCGGAGTTGGAGTTATTTACGAAAATGCGAGGGTATGTATTACTTAGCCGCGTTGATCGCGCCTGTTTTTCTGGTCAATTTACATAGCCTTCCCGCCCGTTAAATTCCATTTTAAATAAGGGTGCTTGAGGCTCACGCGCTTTGAAAAAGTAAAGGGAAGAGTTGAATTGTTGTTGCGTAGAGTGGAAACCACGGACTCTACATGGCAAAGGATAACATGTGTTTTTTGGTTTTTCTCGAAAATTATCTTTGGCGTAAAGGTTCCAAGGCTAGTGCTCCACCTCATCATACATGTTCCAAATATCTAAAGGCATGTGTTGCAGTTACACTTGCACCATTTGGCTAAGACTGCACGCAGGACCGCTGGGACGACTCTGTGAATCCCAGTCTCATTCTGAAAATAAAGATCGGGACAAGACGGTAAGGTCGTTTTTACGAGTTGATCCTATAATGCCCGATCCCGATTGGTAACGAGCCGGAATCAGAATGGGATGAATGAGAGAGAGAGAGAGATGGGTTTCGATTTAGAGAGAGTGAGGAGATTAGGTATCAGGACTACGGCTGTCAATGAGTCGTGTCGTGTCGGGTTAAGGAATTTCACTTGTTAATATACATGTCAAACTCAACCCATTTAATATACATGTCAAAAATCTAAACTCAAACCCAACCCATTTAATATACGTGTCAAAAATCTAAACTCAAACCCAACTTGTTTCTTAAACGGGTTATCCGTTTAACCCATTTAATAAATAAGTCGTGTCGTGTTCGACAAAATAACCCATGACAACAGTGACCCATTTAATAAAAATAAAAAAACATCACTTGATTATATTCATTAAAAATTCCACAAAAGCATAATTTTATAACACATGAATAATCAAATCCAAATTTCTAATATAAAATCAAACACTCCCAATCTGAAATTGAAAGACATAAGCCATAATTAAATTTGTAGTTTAACTTTGAATGTAAAAGCCTCAAATCCTAACTTTCAACTCTTCTTCACTTTATTCAGCTTCACTTTATTCAGCATAAAAGGCAAGAGTTGATCAAGCAAAAGTAAGAATCAATCAAATAATTCTCATATATAAAATTGTCATTGGCATGACCAAAAACCTTTGCAAAGAGCTGATGAGCCACGAACACAGAGAGCTAATGAGCCGTGAACCTTAGGGTTTGTGTATTGATACAAGACTGAAACAAGAGAATTTATAGTGTTTCGGTAACCGTAAACTAAAGTGAAGAAAAACGTACTTAACCTTTATACACATGTAATATTATTTTTTAAATGGGTCGTGTACGCATGTTATATATTATATAACCCGACCCATCTAATAAACGTGTTATGTGGGTTCATTTCGTGTTGACGAGTTGACCCGCGGTTGACCCGTTTATTAAATAGGTCATGACGGGTTGACCCGTTTTTTAATCGTGCAGGTTCTACCTGCTTTATTTCGTGCGGGTTTCTAGTCGCGTTGTCGGGTCGTGTCGGAATTGATAGCCCTAATTAGGACTCACAAATATAATTAGGATGAAATATATATAGGGTTACGAGACTAGCCCCGCTAGTTTAATAATACAAAGAAGAGATTCAACGTATAATACATTTATGAGCTCAGGCAACCATCCTAATATGACCTGTCCTATGACTCCCTTTTGGGCTACAGCAAGTTCACACTGAACCATCCACTACGCCAATGACGGAAAAGACTCCCTTTCGAGCTACAGTGGTTCACTTTAAACCTAAGTTGCACAGACACGGACACGAACACGGCAACACGGCAAAACTCAAAAACTGAGTTTCCGGCACGGCAAACAAAATTATATATTTATGTATTTTTAATAAATAAAAAATATACTAAAATATGAAATAAGTTCATTACATTACTAAATAAAGTTTTAAATTCAATCTATTTCATAACCATAAGAAATAAGTCAAGTGCATAACTAATAACATTAAAAGCAGCAGACCTTTAGCACCTAAAACATAACATTAAAGAAAAACAAACTTGAGCAGTAGTTTGTTTTCAAACAAGGCAATCTTTAGCACAGTAGCACCTAATAGACAA
>NC_020492.1:10928888-10971889 GCF_000184155.1 Fragaria vesca subsp. vesca | reverse complement strand
TTTTTTAAAAGGTAGATATATTAAAAATAAATTAAGAAGTGTAGGTAAAAAAGTTTTTTTTTATTTTTTATAGAAGTGTAGGTAAAAAAGTTAGTTGGGGATTAGACATATACCTAATTTTTTGCTTTTTAAATTCAGAAAAAAAAAAACCCAATATATATTGTAAAGATAATAAAATTTACAAGTTGAATGGTTAGTAGGATTGGTTAAGGTGTTAGCCTTGTATCAACCCCAACCAAGTTCGAATCCCTTGGCTTCAAAATTCAACCGGGAAAAAGTTTCTCCGGGATTTCGGAGATATCGTTAAATATCGCTGAATATCGCGAAATATCGCGAGTTTCGGACGAAAAATTATAGGGAGGGAAAAATATATCGCTAGGTGAAAAAACGAAAATTTCGACGAAATATCACTTGTCAAGTACACCAACGTGGCGTCTCAGACACGTATTTTTCCGTGTCGGCGTGTCGGATGTCCAACACTCCGACGACACTCTAGGGGTGTGGAGTGTCCATGCAACATAGTTTTGAACCGTCCACTGCGAAAAGGTAGCAGAATTAGGTTCAGTCAATATATCAACGACCTCACTTGTCAAGTTCATTGGTGTACATCTCTACCCATCAACCAGCACACAGCTATAACTCAACGCAGTAAGAGTTAAGATAGGAGCGAAGCACCGAACCCTCATGGGAAGGGAAACAATGGTCCATCCCCTTCACTGCAGGACACCCGTCATCAATTGCTGCAAGCTGCTCCTCACAGGGAATTTCAGACGCTTCCGGCACCGGGACTCCGATGAAGAGCTAGGATAAGATGACTATATAAAAGCGAGCAGCAGCTGCTTGTTTAGTAATTGAGTCATGTGGAGCACACGATGCACAAACTTATCTTCTGATGGGTGCACCTTTCTGAGTTCCCTAAAACAGTGGTTTTAATTTTTTTTTTTTTTTCCACATTACAGTAGCACCAAAAGGATGGAGGATTGGAAGGAATTCTGAACTTATTCACTGATATCGAAAGTTCGAACCTAGAAAGTTGACCATAATAAGCTGTAATAGTAGTGGCAAATTATATCATGTCACTGCATAAAAATCATCAAGGACAGTTCTCACTGCTAGAGGTATCCTCACAACATGAAAACCATCTTCCCAGTACAGATTTCCGAATGAAAATCTTCCTGCAACTTTTAGCAGTGGACGAAAAACAACCTTGAACTCCAGCTTCTTTACAGTTGAGTTGAACAGCAAAACAGATGGCTTAACTCTCACAGACACACCGGCAGGTGTTTGAACACGAGCAATGTAGATAGAATTTACTGGACCAACATTTGTGACAGTTCTTGATACTGTCATCCTCTGCTTGACCTCATGAACGGTGATAGAAGGTAGATTGAGATTACCTTGGACATTGGTTGATTTATAGCATGCGATGCTAGCTCCTGCAACTGCGCTGATTGCTGAATTGTTATACCCCATGGAGCAGAGAAAACGTATGTAATCTGATGTTCCTATATCATAAATGAGCCCCGGAGATATGGCTTTATTAGGATTGACATGACCACCACCATAGTCGAATGGATCGGCCTTCTTTTGAGGGGCTCCCTCAGCCTCGATACTTTGACCATATTGATCTTCTATAGAGGCTGTGAAGAGAAGGGCAATCAGTTATCCAAAACCGTGTTTGAATAAGGTGATTCTAGACACATGGATGTGCATCAGAACTAGAATGCTAATCAAGATTAGGCCAAATTGTTAAACTTTTAATAAATAAGATTCTTGGAAAATTCAAATCTTGAGATGCATTTAACATGGAATTGGACAAAGCATCCATTATGCTTTACAGCTCAATTCTTGATGGGCACTCATATATTATCAAGCAATGTAAACTTATAATGAAAACAAATAAGTATATGAATTGCCATTGAATTAGTTTTTCACCTGTTGTAATAAGGGCAGACTTTATTGCAGCAGGGCTCCATGTTGGGTGGATAGCTTTAAGAAGAGCTACAATACCAGATATATGTGGACAAGCCATGGAAGTTCCTGATTCAATTCTAAAGGTAACTGGAGATGGTTGTTGTTGATTTGCAGAGGTAGAAGATTGTAATAGTGAATAAGCAGGGGACCAAGAGGACAATATATTAACACCAGGAGCAGCAATATCAGGCTGCAACACACATTGGAATAGATTAGTCTCATATTGAAACAGTAAAACAAAATCGTTGAAGGTTATATATAAATTCAGTACCTTCAGTACTGAAGGAGAGACAGAATTGGGTCCTCGAGCAGAGAAGAAAGCCACTTCTGGGGATATCTGTTGTCCCAATAGAGTTTTTGTAGGGTTGAACTTGACTAAAGGATTTCTGTCACATAGCCATACCATTATTAGAGATTTTGTCTCAGCTCTTCTCAAAATAAGTAAGAACTTGTAATTACCAAGACTGAAAGATGGTTATTAGGATTTTCTTTTGAAGGGATCAATGAAATGAAGAAAGCATCTAGTAATACACATGGTGCTTGATTATCTGATATTGAATGAAGAAAAACAATATCACTGCAGACATTGCATAATTGCAATTACTGTCTCCCTTCAGGATTTATGCTATAGAAAAGATAATTCGACATATAGAGAGTAAAAATAAACCAATGCAAAAATTAATTTTTTTATAGAACTTTTGTCAGTATCACTGCTCAAAAAGCAAAGCACAACTATGGATTCACAGCATCTAAAAGTGAGTACAGAATGCACACTAGGATCAAATACAAAAGAGGAAATGAAATTAAAGCAAATTAAAGCAAGAAAACCCCGATGCAGTCTAAGAAGTGCAAATTATGCATGTGGAAAATTTATGCACCTTGGAATTACCTGGTTGTTCCAATATATGTGAGAATATATGTGCCGATTGCGAAGTCTATTTGAACACACGGTAGACTCCCAGAGGACAAAGAAACATCCTTGCTGGGAAACTGAGCAAAAATGAGACCCGCACCCCCAGCACTCAATACAGTTCCCATTGCAGCAGTAGATGACCTCTGTGATCGAGATTGGAAACAAAGAACAAATTTTCCATTTGCCAAAGTACCATTTAGAGTTCCTGACTCACAGCTCCTGTTAAAATGCAGATTATTAAAATGTGCAGTCTCTATTGCGGGCAAGGAGACTAAAATTCAAACTCAAATAACTACAAATTATCATACCCGGCACTGTCCTCATCTGCATCAATAGATGCAATGTCTTGTCCATACACAAGAGGGTAGAACTTGTTCACATGCATCCCTGTATACAAACCCTGACCCTGTATGAGAAAACAAATTTCATTTCTAGGTCTATCTACTTTTAGATACAAAGTGATAATATCGAGGACATAACATTTAGAACTCAGAATCAAGATGACACCTTGAGGACATATTATATACGGTTCAATTTCAAGAGTTTGAAGAAATAATTGAATGCACTATCGATCAAAAACTTTGCAAAACTTGACTTTTTGGTAGATTCTTTTGTGCTTGTTCACTCCACATCTTTATCTGATATCAATATGCACCAACCACAGGTTTCAATGGCTGAATGAAAGAAGCGTAGATTACCACTACAGTTTGATTGTTTCCCAAGGAGATTGCAGTAGGAAAAGCCCTGTCTATAGTGCTTGCTGCAACAGTGAAAATCCAAGGAGCCGAATTTATGACAGTTTGCGAGTACGGGCCAGAGTTTCCAGCAGAGCATACAACTGAGATTCCTTGGGCTACAGCATGAAAAGAACCAATGGACACAACATCCTCAATATATGAAGAAAGTGGAGGCGGAGAACCAAGAGATACCGAAAGCACATCCACACCATCAAAAATTGCATCATCAAATGCAGCAAGTAGGTCGGCTGAGCTGCAGCCACCAGTAGCCCAACAAACTTTGTAAATAGCTAACCAAGATGATGGAGCACCTCCTCTTGCCAATCCTGAAGCAAGTCCCCTAAAGCTTGCATTTTCTATATAACCACCAGCTGCAGTGGATGATGTATGAGTACCATGTCCAGAAGCATCTCGGGGAGATAGAAATTCAAACCCATCACTTGTATTTATCTTTCCAAATTCAGCTTCATATCCTTTAATATACCAGCGTGCACCAATTATTTTCCTGCCATATGTATCAAATCATACTAGATATTATAACATCCCATAATGTAACTTTGGTTCAGGTAACAAAATTAACCATTGTGACAAGGAGAATCTTGATTTTCATCAAGTTTTTACTCTTAGGAACTTCACTAGCTAATCAAACTCTATTCAAGTTAGCCGTCTGTACGTTAAGGGTTCTAAACTTATAATTCATGCATGAACATGGTATTTGAGACTATCACCACCAGAAAAGGTTTGAGATGATAAAACTATAACGGTAGAACTAATTACACAACTTGCATACAGTAGTTATAGTCAAGCGCTAACATAAAAAAAGAACAATAAGAAAAAAATAAAAGAAAAAGGAAGACTTTAAAAGAGCTAGTATCAACCCACATTTGATGCTTGGTTGGATTCTTGACAATGAAAAGAGCTTCTTAACAAAATCTCAAAAAGATAACAAAATCTGTCAAACTTTAATAAAAATATTATGCTCCTGATATGCTTATGCCAGATAGGAAAACCTAGGGACACTTAGAAATCTAAAAACTAGACTACTGCTAAAGGAGTTTCTGCTGTTGAGTAAATAATAAGTACAAATACACCGGACAATGGGAAGATTGTGACCATTTCCAATGCAAGTATGCTTAAATAATTGTTTACAACTAACAAGTGCTCCAGTGAATTCAGTGAAGCAACTCCTTTCTGAATTTGGTAGGGAGCAATAAAACAGTAGGCACACAACAAGTCTTGACTGAACTTATCAAATGAGAAATAGATAAACCACAGAAAAATATATAAATGACCAACCTGTTGCAATGGGAGTGATTGAACTTTTCTCCTTCTTGACATATGCCTCTCCAACGAGATGGAATGTCGCCCATACCCTCATCCCTAAAGCTTTCAGACTCGGGCCAAATTCCTGAGATATAAAATAAAAGTTCAGCAGAAGTTTACTTAAATCTCAAACACCTTACAGGCATGTCAATAATTTCTAACCAGTGTCCATGACTCCAATAATAGACCCAATGCCTGATTGACTCCTTGACTGAATTCCATTTCTGATATGAGAGTCTACTTGCAGAAAATTCCAACTTCTAGTTGTATGCAAATTAAGAAACCTGTGAGGAATGACATGAACAACACCATGTACATCTGCATAAAATAAGAGTAAGCTATATATTACTACACGTACATTTAGCGAAGAATCAGTCCTCTGACTCAAAAGCACATAGTACACAGATTACAGGTCACCAACATTGTAACACCTGCAATAAGCTTGGCTTGAGATGGAGTTAGAACCGCAGCGAACCCTGAAAATCCATGCATGTAGCTGTACAGAATTGATTCCCTTGCAGCTTCTTTGCTGTCAATTTCCAATCACAAGCTATTACTTTCTTACTATTTCTGGAATCATGTCCAGTTATTCTGTTAGATACTGTGTCTGTTCCGATGATTTTTCATGTACAAGTTGTTGAGCGCATACAAAATGCAGTGTAATATTGTCCATTTGTGATATTGCAAATTAAACATACCATGCCTAAACAATAAGCATTCCCACACAACAGAATACATGCCCTTTTTGGAGCAGTCTATTCTACAGTTTAACTGTTTAATACTAACATGCAGAACACTATGTAATTTTCACATATTAGAAACTCATAGGAGGTTAGAGCTAACCTGTCAAATACATATGACAGAATCTCATGGTTTGACTCAGATACCAGCTCAGGCTCTTCATATTTTCTTTCTCCCATATAAACAATATAAACCTGGCATAACAATTCAACAAAAACCAATAAGAAATAAGAACCCATGATAATAGATTTGATCATTCAAAAAGAAACAACATAATCTCAAATAGTAAGAGTAGACTCACATTTGTGGAAGCAAAAGAAAGAAGGAACCCATAACTCTGAAGAGTAAGAAGAAGCAAAAGGGTGCTAACAATCCCTGAAGGAGGAGCCATATGAGTGGAGAGTGGGGAGTGACTGAGCCAGAAATAGAAGACAAACACATGCACATATAGCTATCTCTGGAACTCATTTAATCTTTGGATTTGAAGGGTTGCTCTGTGCTGTTGTTGTTGTTGTTGACTTGACTGGAATTGGTGGTGGGACAACCGTATTAGTAGCAAAGGCAGTGCAATATCTTAACCTATATAGTGGTGGGCTTTCCAGGATTTGGCCTTTTCAGATCAGAGAGAGAATGTGAAAGGTCTGTTGGGGAAACCAGGGAAAGGAGGGTGACTGAAATTTCCATAATGTGGATTTGGGACCCAAAAACCTTACTGGGTCTAGTTGGTGTGGTCACTTCAACTACCATGAATTGTTGCATGAGTGGCTTGCAGATAACGCCATTACTATTCCTCCATATTGACATGTCGTTTTCTGTCAAAACACTGCAGATCACCTTGGGGTGGATGGTAGCCGTCTTGGCGGTTTTGAAACTAGGTTTGGCTTCCCTCTTTGTGCTCTATCTACTCTCTTTTACTTTGAATCATTTTTAAGATATATGCATTATGCATATGTAAACTCACAGTCAGGATCAAAGGCAGACATCCGCACGCCCTTAAAGTGCGGACGTCCCTCCGTTCTCCACCGTACGGCTCCGACGACAGCGTGCCTTCACCCTAGCGGCCTCCAGCAGCGTCCTTGATCACTTTCCCTCCCCGGCGACGTCCGCCGAATTCCAGTTTTCCGGCGAGATCGATTTTGTTTAAAGTTTTGGGTGATCTCACCGGAAAACTGAAATTCGGCGGACTCACCAGGGAGGGAAAGTGAGCGGGGACGTTACTCGAGGCCGCTGAGGTGGAGACGCGCAATCGTCGGAGCCGTAAGGTGGAGAACGGAGGAACGTCCGCACTTTAAGGGCTGTGCGGACGTCCTCTTTGGAACGGGTCCGTGTAAACTCAAGGTTTAGGAATATCTAATATGTAAACTCTAGGTTTACACATTCTACTTCCTTAGGCTAATTAGGAGGGATCGACATTTGTTATAAGTAGATGGTGGACTTTATAACCTTAGAACATGTTGCATTTAGTTTTCTGCTTCTTGAAGGAGTATGTGTTATGATAGTTTTGATGTTAGTCTGTCTGCCTTACTTATCTATTTTCATTGTCCACACTAGGATTGTCATAAGAGCAGTTTCTTCACTAGTTAGTGCTTGTTAGAAACTTAGGATACATTGTACCTGTAGAGTTTCATAAATGAAAGGTTGTGAAATCCACACACCCCAAATTGAAATCCACACACTTTTTTTATTTTTTGGTTACACACATTCACAAAAGATAAAGTTTAAGTCACTAAAAGACAAATTTTAAGTTACCAAAAACAGAAAAAAAAAAAAAAATGTGTGTGAATTTTAATTTTTGAGGTGTGTGGATTTCACATCCCTAAATGAATGCTTAAACACAACTAGCAACACCAGCTCTTTAATAAAAAATTAAAAACAAAACACATTTGACGAGCTAGCTAGCTCGATATAACCATTAATTCATTAAATCTTGTAAGTGCCACATTCTTTTATGGTTCTTTTATCATAGGAAAAGATAGAAAGTTAAGCGCTTAAAAATCATTTATCAGAGTTGTTAAACTTGAATTTTAGCCAAATTTATGCATTTTTGTAACAAAATCAACTCTAGCAAAATAGCTAAACAAAAGTTTATTTTAACTATTGCCAAGCTAGATTGATAAATTTAGCAATTGGGTTTGAATCGTTAAAGCGCTAAATTCTTTTACTCATGCTAGCATTCTTCAGATCTCATGGTGAGGCTTAAGGGCTTCCACCAATTGTTTGTCCATCCTTTCCCAGATCTGTTCCTAGCTTTCAGAAATTTCTGGATAGAGTTCTGCAAATGATACATCTGAATGCTCTTTCAATTTCCAATCTCGAGTTGAAGGTCTGTAGACAACTAAGAATTTCAAGGTTTTGTCAAAATGAGGCTTCAGTGACGAGTAGACATTTAGTTCTGCATTACTAATTACAGGGTTCTTCCGAAATGAATTCAGGATGTAATTTCTAGTCGTACGCAGATTATCATCATCTTTCTTTCTAGAAGAGCTTTCCTTCTTGCGATATAGCAATGCAGTTTTTGGAACCCAAAGATCACGCAGTAATAGACCATTCTTTTGAAGGACATCCAAAAGTTCTTTTCCCTGGTTCCGAGCATAGTACTTCTTCAGATCACTAAATCGGCGAGCTACAGGTTCCTGTTATATAAGAATTTATCTTTAGTTGATAGAAAATTAGTTTAAGAACTCTCAAGATCATCAAGACAAAAAAAGAAGAAATAGCCTGCAGGGTGATATGTTTGAAAAGGTGATCGCAGGTGAGATCATAAAATCATTAAAAAAGTTGGAGCATCCCACCAAACAAATGGCAATAGGTGGAGAGTCCCAATATAAAGGCTTTAAATCCCATATGTGGAAATTATATTCGCAATGATAGTCAAAGCAATCTTAAGTGTAACAAACCTCAACAAGCAACTTCTGGATGCGCTCCTCCAAAGGTAGGTTCAGTAAAGCCCTGAACAACATCAATTCATGTAATTCAAGTTAAAATCAAAAGGAGGCAAGTTTCAATAGTTTTGAGTTGTGACTGCAGCAAATATATAGAATATATAAAGATACACATCAGATGAATACATAACCATGTGATTACCCAAAAAAAATGGTTATCCAGCCTTTGATGATAAATTGATAATGCATTTAAAAGGGAGGCTCTAAAATGGGCATTAAAATATTAATTTGTTTCCAATTTATTTAAACAGATATGAAAATGAAGAACCCTATAACATAAAATGATTGCACCTTCTGGAAGAACATTTGCACGTTCTAGGACACAAGGAGTTAACATATTCATACCTTCAAAATTAGTAATAATTCAACATCAGTTTGGCTTATTTAAAAATTTGAGCACTATATGAAAAGGTAAGTATTGGGTAGGGACAGGATATACGGAATCATTGTAAATTCTATAGGAGAACTGTCTTGCACCACCATTCTTTTTAAATATCTAGCCGAAAAATCACATTCAGAACCATGGTAGTGAAGTGGAACCCAACACTGGAAGAGGAAAAACATATACATCACACATATCAATGCATAATATAATACACCACACACTTAAATTTATGATTTTATTACAACTGGTCTAGTATATTTAACCGCTGCAATCCATACAGTATCTCTTAGAAACTCAAAATTGGATGGAATACAATATGATTGCAATATGTAATAAAAAAAACCACAGTTGTGCAATGTTTGATAAACATTGCTATAGTGGCATATCTACTTATTATCATGCTAAGATTAAAATAATTCCCAATTTTTCCACAGATTGCATACACATGTTTTTTATCCACATCAGATAAAATAATGAATAACCACCAAAATAACTAAACTCAAAAGAAGAATCGCACTCCGTAAAACTTCTCAAGTTTGACAAGGTAATTTCTAACAAATTGACATAGATGTATCACCAGTAGTATATCAGAATGAAAAGATTTTAACATATCATAAAAAATTTATCAAATTGCTTGTTCCTTAAGCTATCAACAAATCAGATGTTTAAGACCCAATAGAAGTAATGAAAGTTTCAAAAAATTGTTAGATAGAATCTTGAGTAAAAGGATTTAACAAAAATAAAAACAAGAGTTACAAGACTATGACACTTGTCTTGCGTTTCAGGATTGAATCTTGAGTCCATAACAGAATCAAAATTATTACATGTAAAACAAAAAAGATGGCAAGAGTAATATAAAACAACAATCAATAGCAATAAATGAAAAGCAAAATAACAGGAGCACTTGCATGTTAAGAAATCAGAATTCAAATAGCACCATTTTCATACCTCTTCCTCTTCAGTTGGGGACTTTACATGCTTGTTCTGGAAGAGAAAAAGATGAACAAATAGTTTCATAAGATTCCAATTCAGTCAACTATAATGGATTAAAAACAAATTAACAAAAGATAATATAGAGCCAAGCTTGAACCAGCAATATAGAGTCAACATCTAGGATGAAAAAGAGTACATGTTTCTTTGATGGAGCCAAAGATTTTTCCTCAGTAAAATTTTCTCTTTTAATTGGAACATCTGCATCCCCAGTGGCCTTGCCCTTCCTTTTTGAGCCACCGGGGTTTAAATGGTCCAGTGATGGTTGGAGCTGCACAACTGCATGAACATGATTCAAGTGTAACTGCAAAATGAAGAAAGTTCGACAAGATTTCAATGAACATCAACAAGTCAACCACTGAAACTTAATAATCCGGTTTCATTTACCAAGTAGGAATGGCATAGTCCATAAATATCACGAAACAAAATTTCGATTATACATTCAGTGAAGCTAAATGCATAGTTTTCCATCAATCAAGCTAGCCCATATATTCATAACTGTCCAAACTACATATCAAAAACATGTTATTTGAATGGGGCTTAGAATGATGTTCCCTAGGATGATGGGTTTCATCTTATAATAGAATAACTCATGCTTTTGGCATTATTCCTCAGGAACTAAGAGATGACATAAGTAGGATAAGCATTCACACATCAAAAAAGTAGGATGATACTGCAATACGTACCTTGTTGCCCATCAAAACTCCAACAACGTAGCCAGTTGAACTACAGGAATCCCATTCTGTAGCCAAAGTCTAAGAAAAAGCACAAGAACACGGTACCTGAATTACTTCACATACAAGTATAAGCAACAATGTAACAAATTCATATGCATAAGAAATCAATCTGCTTTGTTATTTTGAGCCTGTCAGCAAACTCTTGATCACAGTTCTTGGAGTAAACATCAATAGACAAATCCACCTCCACTTGAGCAGTGTCAGGCTTCACTCTTATCTATAAAAATAAAACCCAATGTCAGCACCTGCAACTCCTCCAAAACAAAATGCTCAGCACAACAATCACATCCAAAGCCGAAAGTCTCACCTCCTCGCACCGATTCTCCAGCTCATAGCGCCGCCACCGAGGCCTTAGAGGATATTGCAAAATGTATAACTGAAGTGCCCAAATAGAAAACGAATTAGGGCAAATTGAGACAAATTAGAGTCTAGTATACACAGAGAGTGATAGACCTGAGTGTTGGAATCGACATTAGGGCTAAAGAAGACATCAATTTCACGAACGACAGTATCTTCAGCATCCTCTTCGTCCATAGGATCATCATCCTCCTTCAGTTGTTCAGTAGTCTCCATTTTCACAGTGCCATTCGAATCATCACCATCAAGTGCTTCCGGCTTGGGCTTGAGCAGCTGCGGTGGTTCTAGTTCAAACTTTGGGACATTTGGTTCGGGTTTCGGTTTCGGTGGGGCATTTTTGGAGCGGGGCATGAACCTGGAGACCCGAGCAGGCTTGCTCGGCCCGTCGAGGTCGTCAAGGTCCATACTCGCCAGAGCTCTGTGGTTCTAGTGCTCCAGTCAAAAACCCTAGAGTGCTGAGGTTTTGAGGTTTCTTTAGAGTTTAGACTCCTTTTATGTTGGAGCGAATATATAAAGTATTAATTAATTAACCAAAAAAAAGTATTAATTAATTAATTAATTAAATATTTAAAAATATTATAAAAAATATTAATAATTAATAAAATATAAAGTAAAAGAGTAAATAATGTTAATACAAATTAAGGAAACTCTTAACAACTAAGCTCTGCTTCTCCGCCGTAAGAGCACCAGAGCACTCAATACATTCCTGTCTGGCAGTGCCAATGGTAGTGGGCTTTATCATTGCTATTTAGGGTGCTGTCGGACGAGTATTCAAGGATGGTGCTGTCTGACGAGTATTCAAGGATGGTCGTCGACGGGTTCTTCATGGAGAAATCGCGCTCGGGGATCAAGCTTTTTGCTTGGGTTTTCAGGCTTTCATCTCCTTTGCACGACGTGGTTGTGGCTATCCTAAACCGGCGGGTCGTCTTTGTCGGTGGATCGATCTAGGTCACTGCGGTGTGTTTCCGTGGCAAAGGAGAACAGTTGTGGCAAGCAGCGTGGATTTGGTTGCGGGCAGTGACGATGTTGATGGTATTGGGACATACGACATGTCGTTTTCTGGAAATGGGTCGAACTTGGGTTGACGTTTGGGCTTTGTAGGGAGATGCATCCATGGAACCTTGTGCGCCTGAGTTGGGCTAGGGTTTTTGTTCTTGGCCCAACCACTAGGTATTTAACTTTTGTCTATTTACAATAATTTCCTAATTTTTTAGGAATTCTATGTAGGATCTTGATGCCTGCAGATTATGATGTTTCAGTTACGGAAGCCCTTCTAATGAGGACCCTTAAGTTAAAGACTTTTCGGCTTATCCAACCTTTCGATCTTATATCCACATTTTGACCGTTTAGTTTATATGTATGTATGAGTAAATCATTTCTCTAAATTTTCAGCAATATTGAAAATTGTTAAGGCATTTATAAGTGTGATTTATCAATTATGAACTTAAACGGTTCATATTTGACAAATTTGGTTCGTCCATTAATTTGATCTAGTTTGTTATCTTAACAAATACCAATTTGGCCAAAAATTTGTAAAAATGATCTACTCATATAAACCTAAAAATTTAACGGATGAGATGTCAAAATGTGATCGAAAAATTGGTTTTTCAACCATAAACCGAAAAATTGGTCTTTTAAACCAAATACCAATTCAGTTACATCTAGATAATGAAAACTTTTGACGCACCGCAATTGAGCACCTTGACAACGGAAGTTTTCATGCAAAAATTATCTCTATGTAGGGTAAGATTATAGTTTACTAGGCTCATCTTTGATGAACGATAATTAATGTACAATCACTACAATGTAATGGTATGTGAATCATCTCAATCCGTTGGGGTCTGTATCGGTGTCATTCTGGTTTGTGACTATCAATATAATAGGTTATAAGTCTGCCTTTGTTTCAAAAAAAATGAAACTCTTAACAATTTTAATTTCTCAATTTATTTAATTATTCTCAAAGTATCCTTATACATTATTTTGTTTTTTCCTTTATATTATGAAAAATTAATGAAACTCTTAACAAATTAAGAAAACTTTTTACAACAAACTCTTTATAAAGTAATAATGTATCAATTTATCGATAAACGAATAAATTATTTATTTATCAATAATATAATAACTCTTTTAAATTAATAATTTTTCATGGTCCCGATCTTATTCATTTATAAAGGTTTTACTGTACAACAAATTAATTCATCGTTAATTTTTTTTCCAAGACGAAAGTAGCCTTTGATAGTCTATCTTTTTAACGGACTTAACGTCTCCAGATACAAATGTTTGATCGGGTTAAGAATGTGAAATACCATTTTAAAGTTTTTTAAAGTTGATATACCAAAGTTTTGCTTCTCTAAAAAGTCAGACACTGTTTATTTCAATTTTCTTTTATAGAGTTTTTTTTTTCTTTTATAGAGGTTTTAATGTACAACAAATTAATTGGTCGTCCTTACTTTGTATCTTGTCGAAAAAAAACAAAACAAATTAATTCGTCACACGTATTCATCCTCTCAAACACTATAGGACCAAACGCCGTCGTTTCACAGCTCAGAAAGCCAAATAGACTGAGAGTTTCGAAAACAAAACCGCTGGTGAACCCCAGGAGGAGGTTATGTTCCGGAGGCGAGCGGTGGCGTTATTGGTCAAGAACAATAGCAAGGCTCTCTACAACGTTAGGGTTTCGAACGAGGCCGCTACCCACAGGCTATTCTCTACGAAATGCTTTCATACCTTCCCATCTTTCCCCAAGGTTTACTCTTTCTCTCTTTTCCTTCATTCTTTTGTGTCATCATTTCTGTGTACTAGGATACCAATACATCACAATGTGGGTACAAATTAGTTGGAATATGTGATTATTACTGTCTACAGAAACTATGGTTGTTCAGGAATCTGCTTTTTAGATTTTTACTTTCGAGAGTTATATGCATTGTTCCATAGTCAACTTCCTGGAGTTTAAGTTTCAGTGAATATTCGAGGACAAAATTCGTACGTGTTGCTCAGTTTTCGTTTTTTCTTTGTGAAAATAGATTATAAGATTGGAAATTTACAGGGTAACTATGTACCATCTATAAGGAATATGTCCACTGTGGCTTCAGTAGGCATCAAAGATAAGGAGGCATTGAAGTTTCCTGTGAATGGAGGACCTCGTGCTCAGAAAATGATTGGCATTTGGCTCTTCGGCTCTGCTGCATGGGTGTTTAGCATGGTCATACTTGGAGGTGCTACGCGGCTAACCCGATCTGGTCTTTCAATGACTGATTGGAAATTTACTGGTGGGCTTCCACCTCTCTCGGATGAAGACTGGTTGGTTGAGTTTGACAAGTACAAGCAATCCCCTGAATATAAGCGGTCAGTGCAAAGTTCCATTCTCTTAGCAATAGTCACTGCCCTTTCAGCTTTTGTAGCTCGTAGCACTGTAGTAAACTTTGCTGTAAAGCTGGAAAAGGCCAAAACCATTCCCGAATTTAGCTTAGTTGCTGGCAGAGGGGCAATTCATTTCTGGTTCTGAGAATAGAAAGATTGGATTCAGGGACTATACAGTGATAATGACGTAATGTTAGTGTTTTTGTAGTAGTTGTTTCTATTACATAGTTTAGTGGATGTTACTGAGTTGCCTTTTACAGTTGTAGAAGTGGTTTCAGAAGATTTATGTTTTTACCTGGTTCTTGGTAATTTGCAGTGTAAATAGAGGGATGAGTATTGAAGATTTCAAATTTATCTACTGGATGGAATATGCACATCGTATGTGGGGAAGGGCATTGGGTATTATGTTCGTTTTGCCATTCTCATATTTTCTTCATAAGAGGTATATTACCTTACAACTTGGACTCAGGCTTTCTACTCTTCTTGCCCTTGGTGCTGGGCAAGGTCTAATTGGTTGGTGGATGGTTAAAAGCGGTTTGGAGGTTAGAAATAATTTCTTTGTGCTTCATTCGTTGAGATTTTACAGTTAATGGCCCTAGAAAGTAATTTTCTTTTCACAGGAGCCAGCATCTGAGTATGCTCAGCCAAGAGTAAGCCCTTATCGATTAGCAGCTCACCTTACTTCAGCCTTTGCTATATACTGTGGCCTTTTATGGACTGGTCTTTCTGTTGTCATGCCTGAACCACCGGCTGAATCTGTAGCCTGGGTTCATGGTGCTGCAAAAGTGAAGAGACTTGCTCTTCCTGTAAGTTTACTGGTTGGAATTACTGCTATCTCAGGAGCATTTGTGGCCGGGAATGATGCTGTATGTACTTGTTTGTTTCTTGACTCATAAATTTCTAGATGAGTCATTTGTGGTTTTCTTTATCATTATTATATTTTTGTTAAACTACTTGTTGTCCCCCGGAAGAGATTATAGTTACGCTTATATTTGGAATCCAGGGAGATGCTTATAATACCTTTCCCAGGATGGGGGACAGATGGATCCCGGAGGATGTTTTTGACATGAAGCCACTAATCCGGAACTTCTTTGAGAATACATCTGCTGTGCAGGTATGACCAATCAATGTATTTTATTTTAGCAAGAAGGAGATTCGCATCGGTTTGTGGTTGTGTCAATGGTTCCTGTTATGATAGTTGAAATATTAAGACACTATGATAATAAACATAAAGAAGCGAAAAATTGAGAAGAGGTACTAAAAGGCTTTTCCAAAAGAAAAAAAAAAGAAAAAAAAGAAAAAAACAGAAAACTGTTGGTTGAGTTTTCTTCAAATTACCTCTGCACAGATAATTTGTCCGGTCAAGGAATTATCATTTTGAACACATTGATATGTAATTGCAATAACATTACTTACTGTAATCTTCTCTGAGCTCAAATTTTAATTAAATGATATATAGTATGTATAGCATCCCTGAAGGTAGGGATATTGTTGCTCCAAATTCCACACTATCTTTACTTCCCTGTTTTATAATTGCTTGGACATTTCAAGCATCAAATCTGATAATGATAAATTGTTTTTGTGATTGTAGGCTGACCATCGCATCCTTGCAACTGCAACTTTAATTTCAATTGTTGCTTTGTGGTGGTCAAAAAGGAAGTTAGACATACACCCTGCAGTTCAATCGTTGATTGGAACTACTGTAGGCATGGCTGGCCTTCAGGTATAATATCATATCATATTCATTTTAATTGTTGGAAATAAATTATTAACTTTTTATCGTGTCTTCTATTATAGCTAAATTGCTAGTACCATAAATATTTTTGGGAACAAAAGTGGAAATAGTTGCAGAAAAAGGCAACTTTTCTTGATCTACAATTAACCATACTCGATTGAAATGCATAGTGTGGCTCATACTGGTATCATAACCATTACAAGGTAGTTGACGACTCCAACATTTTGGTCTACCTAGTATCATTACGGACATTACCTCAACCTGTATGAAGTAATTCCCCAGTGACTGCTATGTTCTTCATTTCATATATTCCTCATTATAAGGTATGTTCTCTTTTCAGTTTACATTGGTAAAGATCATTAGTTTTACTTGTAATCTTATTTTTATGGGGTTCCATCTTTGTTTTTAGATTTACCAATGCTAAAGACTTGTATCGTTTATGAGCAATTGTATATTGTCATATTATTTTGTCGTTTAGAGCAATCCAGATGTCAAATGAAGTAATGAACTGTTATCAGAAACAAGGGATTTAAGGGTTTATGTGCATCTATAGGTTGTTTGCTGTATGGGCTCCTATTACTAGTCATTCAGATATTATTATCACAAATACTAGATGTCTAGATCTCCACAAACATGGAATGCCTTTCAGTCATTGCAACTTGCAATTGGCTTTACTTGCATTGTCTTATTGGACTTCCAATCGGTTTTGCAAAAATAACAAGCTGATTTGTTTTTTTTAGCTTCATTTCACAAATTGTCATGCCTTCTAAAACAAATGCTCAAATTTGGTGTCAGCAATATAAATGAAAAGTGCTTGGGAATATATCATATTTAATGGCTAGAATATGGAACTTCAGACATCCCATTTTACAGATGCTTGAGAAAAACAATAAGTTAATAGGTTGCACTTATTTAGGACTTTCTTTCTTGATAGAGTGAAGATTACTTTGGAGCAGTAAAAGGTGATCTACCCTACAACATTGCTAACAAGCTATGTTCAGCCTTCTGAGAACTTGGAAAATTCAGGTTTTATTCCTAATCTTCTTCAGGTTCATGTACAGCATCTATCTATTTGATCTCAGTTATTTGGACAACTGTCCATAAACTAAAGGATCTCTGTTGCCAAACTTATAAGTTCACTATTGGGAAATAATGATCTGTATGTTTGGTTGAGACTGGATGTGGGGTGGATATAGTAGCCTTGTTAAAATTAAGAAATTCAGAATGGAGATAACGAAGAGTGCATGAATCTATCACATTTTTGGATTCTAACAAAATTGCTATATATTCAATTAATAAGTAGTTAAAAGAGAGCCACAAGGGGTGGCAGTTGTTGAAAGAATGATAGGAAATCATTAGGATGACTTAAACCCAAAAATAAGGAATCTATGCAATTGTTGTTTCTGTAGGCATTGAAATAAGGAGGGATTTAAAATTCATGCATCCGTAGGAACTCATGCTCAGAAAATGGTCTGGCATTCAATTTTTTTGGCTCACATAGTGATAACTGGTGCTGTAAAAGGCTAACATATTCTGGATTCAGATGACTGTCTAAAAATATACTGGGGGGCTCCTTCCTCTCTTAATGAGGACTGTTTGCTTAAATTTGAGAAGTACAAGCAGTTAAATGTAAAGTGCAAAGAACATTGCAGCACATTAATGTAGCAATAATCTTAGTTTTTAACCAATTTGCAGCTCGTATTGATGCAGCATGGTTTGGCTGTAAACTTGAATTCACTTATTTGAAATCACATAATTCTTCTAGACTATTGGCTTAAATTAATATTATAGGTGCATTGTTTTTCAAAGCATCATGTATGCTCATTGAAATTGAAGGACTATATGTGGGATGATAATCTTGGTGGTTATGAATCTATGAAGCTTTTCTATTTTATGTTACATAGTTTATAAGGTTGACTTAGTATATAATTGACGCTACTCTGCTGCTTCTTTTGGGAGCTTAATTATTTTAGGTATCTGTGGTGTTTCCTGGTTCTTGGTGTTCCTTGCAGTGTAAATACTGACTCACTTTGTATCATCAAAGATTGCAGAATTTAATATGTTTGCTTTGCCCTTCTCATATTTTCTTCACTAGGGGTGTATTAAGTTACAACTTGGAATGAGACTCTACACTTCTCCCCGTTGTGCTTGTTTGAATTGAACTTTATTAGAAATTATGTGTCCTCTAAATAATCTTGTTTCGACTTTCGACTTGCAACTTTCCTGACGCTATACATGATGCCCTTTGGTTTTTGCTTGAAACGTCCAAATCAGAGCAGCATTAATCTTTTTTGCACTTGAATTTCCCATATTTGGAGGTAAAAGTCTATCAACCCGTTGTACCCAAATTTGTGTGGTCCTTGGCGACATCAGAGCAGTTCTTAGAGGTGTCAAGTTGATGCTAAACGAGTTTGCGCAAGTCTCATGGAACAAGTCAAGAAAAAGGGGCTAACCAAGTTGCTCATGGGCTAGCTCGAGGGGTTCATTGAGTATGACACAATCTTTCTTTTGCCCGGAGGTCGGTCCTCCATGGCTGATTGATTTAATTGAAGCAGACGTTAGTTTTGTAGCGCAGCTTGGATAGATGCTTTCTAAATAAATCTTCATTCAGATAAAGTAGGGATCTTGGTCTTTACTTGTCTCAATTCTCAATAGCTTTGGTCTTTACTTGAAATACTGACATAGAGAACCCCCAAACATAGAATTGCTAGACTAGCTAGGATTATTTCACAGCATTACGTAGCCTCTGTAAGTTAGGGAGAAAAGATTTCCTTGTTAATTTCTCCATTCCAACATATACCGGCAAACGAATATAGAGGCAGCGTTTCATTGCAATACTATTTCTTCTAAATGAATCTTAACGCGGATGAGTGATGAAGCTGAAAACAAACAAGACGTGAGTTTAAGGAGTTTTGAATAAGTGTGGCTCTCTTGTGTCAGACTTGTGATTTTGTGTATCTATTCCACCGATGGGATGTGTCATCACCACTTGAACTCTATTGATGGCAGAGTAGCTTGGTTGTTTACATCTGCACCTGAACTTGCACCATCCGGGAAGTGGCAGTTACATGAGATGTTTCATGAAAAACCCACAGTAGGTCGATTACCAAATGTAAACCAGATTGGTGAAGTTGCATTTTGGTAATTGAGGAGTGACTAATTGACAGTGCCAAAGCAAGTAGTGTTCCAGACTTGCAGTTTGATTATTGGAGCTGCTGGACAATAAGAGACAAGCCGCATAACTAAAATCTCAGGTGGTCTCGAGACTTCAACACCATTCTTTGCTACGCTCCTAAAGATTTGGACAGCACAGGCTTCACAGATGGTACAAAATTTCCTGAGTCAGCAGTAGACCTGTAAATGGACCGGATCTGGAGCGGATCTACCTAGATCCGGATCCGGATCCGTAATAGAAATTTTGGATCCGAATCTGACCCGTTACCCGCCGGATCTTTGATAGCTAGATCCAAATTCGGATCCGGCGGGTTAACGGATACCCGACCCGTTAATCCGATCTGTTTATGATTATAAATATTTTCAAATTTTAAATAATAATTTCTTAATTTTATCATAAATTTTCATAAAACACTAATGAAATATTATAACAAAATAAATGTTTACATTAAAAGTTGAATTACATGGCCAAAATACTTCTTAACAATAAACTAATATATTCAAAATACTAAACATCCAATGTATTTAGCAAAGAGCATAAAAAAAACATAGGCATCGTAACCTTCAACTTCATCAAATGATCATACTTTAGACGCAATTTAGACGTTTAGGTTATCCAAATAATTATTATATTATTTAATATTTATCAATAATATTATATTTATAAAAATATTATTTAATTATTTTTAAACGGATCCGGGTCCTTAACGGATCGGATCAACCTCAATCCGTATCCGATCTGTTTAATAAACGGGTAAACGGATCCGGGTCCTTAACGGATCAACGGGTCTGATTTTCGATCCAAACCCGTTTAAAAACCACGGATCCGGAGCGGGTCCGGATTAAGATCCGGTCCATTTACATATCTAGTCAGCAGGGGAAACCTACAAGAAAATCGTAGAGGAGAACTGTGTGAACATCAAATGGGACAAAGGAGACATTCTGCTAGTAGATAATTAGCTGGCTCAACACGCTAGGCTTCCCGGAAAGCGGCGGCGTCAAATTCTGGTTTCTCTTTGTAAGTGAGGTGCGTGACCCGGCATGTATCATGGCAGTGTTGAAGTTTAATTCATGTTTTGTTTTGAACAAGTCTTGTGATTGTTGCTTGTTCTTCAATTATCTCCTTGTTAGTTCGAGGTAAAGTGCTGCTATATGTAACCGGAAGTTCAATGAATAAATCAACTTTTGAAAAAAGAATCATCTTTCGGGGATTTCAACTCCATTTGGGGTTGTTTTTATCCTACTGTTACATACTTGTACATATCATCAAATGCCCTTTATTTGGATGGAAGTGCAATTTCATTTTATGTGAGTAAAGCAAGTAATAGAGAGGGTTCTCTCTGGAAGGATGAGAGGAATAGAGCAAGTAATTTCTTGGGAGAATTCATGTTCCATCTTTTTCTCTCATCACAAATACTTCAATAGCATGATCAATAGTTTATATAAGCATTTCAAGAAAATTTAAGAACATGACGTTCTCTATCTCTACATTATTCTGATGGACAAGAAGCAACTCCCAACCTAACTAATAAAAGGTAGGAAATCTTAGCAGTGTGGTCCTTTAGTTTAGTTCTCCAACAGATTCATCCTTGTGGCTTTTATTCCGGACAATTCTTTCTCTTTCACTCTCACATCCTTGCATGTAAATTTTCTATTGATTGACCCATGAAGCATATTGTTCTCGACAGTAAAATTGAGAATCGAATAACTGCTCTCTTTTGAGCATTTATTGAAACAATAATAACTGAGATTATTCTTTTACAAAAAAATAATAATAATTTCATGAGATCTCAACTTTTATATCTGAAATTGCTTTCTGCTACTTGCCTATGGTATAATGAATGCCTCTCATGCTAGAGGAAGAATAATTGAATGTGCTAAAATTTGTTAGTCATTGGTCTTCTTTTCATAAAGTCAGTGATCTGATCTCTTGATGAAAATCTTCTCTGTGCCACGGTCTGTTTTATCTGTACTTCAGTTCCTTACTCTTCATCTCTTGTCTTGGTCATCTTACTCTGCGGAAAGTGCAATCTGGCAATTAAGGGTTTTGGTGCTCTTGTACTTCTGTCAAAGCCCCTTACACAAACGTATCCTGCAAATCAATCAATCAGTCAACAAGTAAACAATTGAGCAAGTTGAGTAGAAGATCAACTGTAATTGTCAAGTACTATTTGGACTTGTGTGATCTTCTTAGTTCTATACTTTGCGTCTAGAGTTGTTCTCAAGCAGATAAACTAATATGCACAAATGAAGTTAGTATCACATACCTCTCCAAAAGCAGTACTGGATCCCCTCTGTTGTTAGACCTATTACACAAGTATTTCACTGTAAGTACAGTAACCTCTACATCTTTAACTGTGTTGTAAATGCTTATAATCTTGATTTTCCCTTACCTCTGAATATTGATGTTACAGAAGTTCCAAAGTATACAGGTCGTCTTGGCAAGTTCCATATCCACCCCCTTGGAACATCTATTGGGTTGGCACTAGAAGCATGATCTGCAAACATCTGCATAGTGACGAAGTAGTTAATGGCTACGAGTGCACGGGATATGGTAAATCTTGCCTGGAAAATGTACACTTTGTAACTGCTATTAGTTGAAAAAGAATGAGAAGATTAAGAAAAAAAAAAAGTACGGGAAAAGTCTTACCTCATTAACCTGGAAGTATGTGCCATTGAGTGGAAAGCTCCCTCTCATTGCTGTTCTACAAGGAATCTGTGACAGATTGAGTTTATTTTAATAAACCTCAGCAACGTAGTCTAACATTTACGTATCATCAAAACTGATTTCCTCACCAAAATTGTCCCTCTGACTATCTGTGACTTTTCTTCTCTTATACTGTTGCATGAAAAGCATGTCTTCTCACTGCACAATGTGTTTCCTTCTTTGGAGCCACAGCTGCTTTCTGGTGGTTGAAAGGAATTCGCAGTTTCACCTAGAATTTGTGGTGCACAATAAATTTTTATGAGTTACCGATATACATTATACTGCACTTCATATCTAATAGGAAATTGCATGGTTTCAAACATGCATGTCAGTTGTCTATGTGCCCTGTTTTCTGCGAGCTGTATAATTAGATGAGCAATTTCATGTGTAATCAGAATTCAGCCTTATTAGAATTATTTGGAATTTTTAAATTAAGTTAAACATTTTCATGATATTCTCTTCGAGCTTACCTGGTGTCCATATAGCAAGAAGGTATGGGCTTGGATCATCTGGTTCCCGTCTGTCCATCTGTAAAATAAAATATTGCTCGACTCAGCATAAAAATGTTTCAAGTAGGTGACTACATATTCAGATATAAACTTTAACATCATGGGCTCACCCCTTCCAACAGTGGATGTGAATCTGGTAGTTCATACCTGCATTATATCAGCAACAGATGGATAAGTGTGTGACAGAGAACTTAAGTCTATGTACATATGTTCTCATTTCCAGTATGGATGTGGAAACAAAGATTTGTCGGCTCCTTGGCAGAAGGTTCAGTGCAATCTCCCGTTAATTAAGGGAAATACAATTCTTAGACATCGACTATTCTCTAGATTAGCTGATTTCATATTAGTGTATTCTAAAGCATATGTGGTTTTGTAACTAGGGAAAGACATGTACTTACACTTGGTGCTCTGTCCGTAGTCGACTGACATTCTTGAGCTTGGGTGTAGGTAGAGAAGCGGCTGCTGGATTCAAAGCAACTAAAGCCTTGGACAAGTCGCCGTCTTTGAGATCCATATTATTTTGCATATGGTCTTGTAATGTGTCTGTGAGCTGTTCCATACTGATATTGATATGAGTAACATCACCAGGATCATCGTCATATTCCTCCTCATTCAACAAGTCCTCAATTTCACTGTGTGATAGGTTAGTGAATTCTTGCTCTGGTGATGCTGGTTCTTCTATGATTGGTTCACTTCTATGAGCACCTACTTTCTGAAGGGGGTAGTTTTCAGGTGGAGGTAGTGACATTATATTGCCAGCTACAGCAGGGTTCTTCTCAGCTACAGGTGAACTAGTTGAACTGACAATGCTCTTCTCCCCTGGCCCCGGCAGGGCAAGTCTAGCACTGCACCAAAAAGGGTTGATATTAGTTCTTTAATAATCTGTTATTTTCTTCTTTTTTTTTTGTTTCTTTTTCTTTTTCAAGAGTATCAGTTTTCTTTTAACTTCTATGTCCTGCTCCATGTGTCAGTCAGACACTTTCTGATTGCTTATAAATGAGGCACCGGCTCACTGATAAATGAGGCACCCTGCCTCAAAGATTCAAAATTTCTCTTGACTAGTAGGTTTATGTCTGCACAGAAGCAACAGTATTTGTACTTTTCAGAGATTAGCACAAACCTTGCAAAAGCACTTGCGAAGTGCCTACACTCTCCTCTCATTGGACATGCATTGCAGTTTGGTTTACTTTTTGTGCAGAAAACCTGAGTAAAGATCAATGTGAGACAAAACAGATTAAATAATTACTGGTCATATTAGTAACAAATGAAACGGCATGTGTACCTTTCCAAACGTAATCATCTGGTAGTGTAACTCATACCTGTAGCACAAAAGCAAATCAATTAGTGAAAGCCTATGTAAATGAGAAAAAAAAAAAAAAAAAAAAAAAGACCTAAAGCATATCAATATGAACTCGGCAAGTAGTGTTCTCGGCTTTAGGGAAGTATGAAATTACAAGGTTAATTGATCAAGTTTGCATAATCTTGGCCAGAGATACTTTTGGATTGAGTCTAGCATCGGGTACCTACACAAGAACGTAATTAGCATTTGCACATGCCGGAAAATTTCTGCATTCACTTTATGAAATACTATCTCTTACAGTTCTAAGAGGTGTAGCTGAAGTGATTCAGGGAGCGTTTGGAGGGGAACCCATCCCAGTCGTACTGCTATTCTTCCAACATTTGTGTCAACCTTTATGTACAACATGAGAAACAAGAAAAAATAAAATAATCAGTCTATAAGATGTTCTCCACCTCTTTCAAAATCAGTAATTAG
Source organism: Fragaria vesca subsp. vesca (assembly GCF_000184155.1). NCBI lineage: Eukaryota > Viridiplantae > Streptophyta > Magnoliopsida > Rosales > Rosaceae > Fragaria > Fragaria vesca. The sequence goes on along the minus strand of NC_020492.1, from coordinate 10,947,531 downwards.
ACATGTAATGTGAACTTTACCGGGAAAGCAAGGTGTTGCAGTGTCAAAAGACGAACACATTCCACACTTTTCAAGCCCAAACCTCGAATACTTAATAGATAATCCCTGCAAAAGAATCGTTTTGGTAAACTACACGAAGCCCATGCATTCAGTTTAGGGGGCAATAGTAATTTTTTTGAAGACAATGAATTATATGGAATGGCTTGGCTTACTTTGCTTGATCAGGGGGCACATCTCTCAGCCATTCCAAATTGATGCTTCCATGGTCTTTAACCACTCGTTTTAGGAATTCCTGCAAGCATTTTGCAGCTGTCAGTGTGAATGATGTCTTAACCTATCCACTGACGTGACTCATGATGGTCGAAACAAGAATGTGGTTATTTAACTGAACATTAAAAGAAAAAGAAACCTGAATTCGCTCAGCTAGCATGTTGTTCATCCCTCGCTCTCTGATAGCATCAGAAATCTCTTTAACATCGGCATTTATAAGTGCTTCATAGTCAAGGGAGTCCATCACATCTTTGTTTCTGTCCTCTTTTCTACCATCGGCAAACACCTGCTTTCTTAAATTATCCCAGTCAACTGTATTCTTTTTGTCACTTTCGGACTTTTTCTTCCTTCCTCTCGAAATATTCTTACTAGTCTCATTCTGTGACCTTTCATGGGAATATTTCTCCTTCGCACTTGGACAAACTGACCCATTGTTCACTATAGAGGTACAGGTACTATCTCTGGCATTTGAAGATTTCGTATTCAGCTGATTGACATTTGGGACATGCTGCATGTTATCATACTTCTTTTCTGGAAGTCGTTGACTATGTTTTACAGGCTCTATGAATGAATTTTTTTTCACTTGTGTTTGGAAGGTTTGGTTCCCCTCATATTGATGACTGTTGCAAGAAGGTTGATAATATTCATAGGATCTTGGCTGAGAATAATTCGGCTGATTTGTTGAGGGCAGTCTGAGAGCATCATATGGATCCTTTATGGCAGGTTCTTGAAACCTCCACAAAGTATTTTGTTCCACGGATGAACTAACAACAGTTCCTGACAATTCTATATTTCTGAAGCTCTTGTTACTGTCATCTTTTTCCATATTGACCTTGGGAGCTGTTGAAGGCCAATATGATGATATGCTTTCTTCACTGAAACTTTCCAATCCAAATGGCTCTAGTTCTCCAGAACTTTGGTACATGTGGATATGATTGCTGGTTGAAGGAGGAATTGAAGGTCGCATTTTTCGGCTGTCAAGATTGATTGGATTTGTGACTGAATAAGTGCTCCTGAAATCATCTATTTTGCCTGATCTTGTCTTTAGCTGCTCCCACTTTGAGTGCTTCTGCCTGGATCCATCATCTAATAGAGGAATTCCTTGTACTTCATGGTAAAAGTCTTGAAATATGATATCTTTGTCCATCGGAGGGTATGCTGAATTACAGCAAACCTTGTTGGTTTGGCGCCTAGCAGTAGGATCTTCTGCTTCTGAGTTCGATGCCGAATATGATCTATTTTCTGCAGTTCCTTGAGTAACTGAGGAACCAAAAGAATCTTGAGAAGATACAAATTCTTCCTCCAAACATTGACTATGTGCCTCCATTATGTTCCTCTCTGAATTCACACTGTCTCTCAGATGTTCTGCAGATGCATAGGGTGCCATAAAGACAGGGTTATAGATTGGTTGCCTTATTATATTTTCAGGAGATTTGGTAGCATCATCTGGGATTGGAATGCATAGTTCCGGTTCTTTAACCAATATGTCTGTCCCAACCTTGTCTTGTGTTTGGTGTTTGCTCGTAAATCTTGCTGCCAAAGACATGAAGGCAGAGCTGCAGAAACATGAAGGAACAGAAACATACTGTAACCTCAAGACTTCATTTGAAAAATTTAGTAGTAAAATCATGCTAGTATTATGAACATACCTTGATAGATGGTCTGAAACATTTTGAGTAAGGAAAACTCCGATCACTGAGTCAACAACTGATCCTTTCCACCGAGAAAAACGTCTATCCCCTGTGTGAAGTCATAATGGATCAATAATTTATTTGCATGTCATCAACTAATCGACTATCCAATAATTGAAGAAAATAAAAACAAATTTAAGTTTTCCCAATGCATAAGTAGCAAAAGGTAATTGTATTTGATATCTATTCAATGATAATTACAATTGTCGCCTTCAGTAAAGCTATGATAACTAGCAGTGCATGATGAGCATCCTAACTCTGATTTCAAGTTTAGTACTTCTCTATTTAATAAACAATTCCTATTAGAGTATCAAATTAGCTATAAAGTGTAGATGCATTGTTGAAGTTTCACTGTTATAACATATGCAAACTGGTAATTCATGACGATCTAATTTTAAGACAAACTTAGAAGGTATTGTACCTTGCACAAGGTGCATGCGTGCAATGAATGAGTCTACTCGACCTTGGAAAACCTTTCTTTCATCTTCCCAATACTTCTGCTTTTGCTTGTCAGGTCCTTCAGTGCCTGCAATTCCTTCCTTCCCCATCAGAAGGTTCCAAATCCTATTTGTTTCCGAGTCAAGCTCTACTTTAGGTCGTGGTTTACGTTTCTTAATATACTCAGCCCCTTCATAGGGAACAATTGCACCATCTCCTTTGTATGGAACAAGTGCATTTCGCTCTTGATCCATAGATTCATTGCAACTCCCATTGATGCTCAGAACACTAAATCGATATATGATGTCATCCATAAATGAAGGATATATTGTTTTTAGCAGAAGCCCTGCATCAAAATAAAGAGGTATGTGAGTGGAATATAGTGAGTTTAAATCCAGATTTATAGGGTTACTTTATGTTTAGGTGGAAAGTACCTGATGTTTTTGTAAAAGACTGTTGATGATCATGCAAGAAATTCTGTTCTTGCAGCCTTTTTTCTGTACTTGATAAAGCCGATTCCAACACGGTATATCTCACAGTCTGCTTCGTTGCTGACTTATGTTCCTGAGTTTGCAATTCCTGCCTCTTCCCTCGTCGAGAGGATTTTTTGGGAGGTGACGAGACAAGCTGATTACATGTGTCAGTTGTGGAATTGGTAGAGAAGCTAAGAACTTGAGTGATGTCTTTGAAGGAATTCGATTTGATAGGCATCTGCTGCTTTGGTAAATTATGCCCAGAAGCTATGGGTTCAATGAACCTGTCACTGGTACACTTGTTGACCCCAGTGTTTTCTCTCTCTTTCACTATGTTACTTCCAATGTAAGAATGCAGTATTGTGTGATTCAGTGCTGCAGCAAACCCGTTTGAGTTGGCATCATTTGCCCTTTTTCTTTCAGATCTTCCAAGATCATCCTCAACTGGTATGACTTTCAAAGGCATGTCATGGATGGACAAGTATCCAGTGTCAACTCTCTGCTTCTTATGGCTCGATTTGCTGATACTGGAGCTACTTTCCTGATGGCAACCAAATTCAAATGTCTCCTCGCACAAAAGTGAACTAGGCAGATAGTTGGAACAAATACGTGTCTGCTGAATATTATGACAATACTCCCTCTTGGATTTCCTTCCTTCATTAGCAGGGGACAAAGATTTTATTGCTGACTGAAAGGCATCCTGATTAGCACTTTCTTTAGTCTTCTCATGGTTTTCACCATTAGTCTTTGCTTGCATGGCATGTTTAGCTATGCCTTCAGCATAGCTAGGTTGTAGCATGGGAGCAGATTCATATTGACTATCTGCATGAATTCTTGCGTCATGCAAATTGTTTATCTGTGTGTCTCCTCTTGTAGCAAGAAGCACTGTAGATTCTCCTCCTTCTGGAAGAATTATATAATTACTTCGCAAATGACTCAACGAAGGGCTAGGGTAACTCGTAGTTTCCGGTGTCTGCTTTTCAACTGGCACTTCATTCTCTAGGTCAATCAAATTAGAGGACTTCATTTTAGACTGATTAATTCTAGCAGCTTTGCCCTGCTTTTCAACTGTGGTCACATCCAGATCAAAATCTAGAACTCTCCTGCATGTTTTTGCACCTATTCCAGCATTACGGTACGTTGCTTCGCTTGTATCATCTGCTACTTGACTTGAGGATTCCTTTTGGATATTTTTTCTAGTATACTTCCTCTTTCCTGTTCGGGGCTCCTTTTGGTATGTTGCTTGGCTTGTACCGTCTGCTACTTGACTTGAGGATTCCTTTTGGATAATTTTTCTGGTGTACTTCCTCTTTCCTGTTCGGGGCTCCTTAGGCTCTGCATTCTTTTCAGCTGCAGGCTTTGGAGTCCTTTTGGGTTTGCCTTCTATAACTACTTTTGGTCTGTGTTTTCTCCTCTTGGGTGTTTTGTGCGGGGGTGTCTGGTTTAGATCGATACCTCTCTCACTTTCATGGTCAGAATCTTTGTTTTCCTTGTATGGTGTAGGAAAGGCTGCAGAAGCTGACTCCACGATATTCTGCAAGAGTTCTGCACCATGATTCTCAATTGCTACATCTCCTGTAGACGTGAAAAAGTCCACCTGCTTCTCATTTTCCTTGCTACAACTTTCACCTGTCAACCATGTTTGTATTGAAGAATGCTGGTTGTTCTCCAAAATGTTGGCCCTATATGGTGTGAATTGGAGTTGGCTAGGAGCACATGAAGTAGTATCCGCTTCTGTTCCCGGTATGAAGTTTAGATTCAGATCATAGCTTGGTCGCAAGGGCATGGGGAAAACATCTGTGAAGAAAAGCAATATTTTTTGTGAAGTAATGTTAACAATGAATACAATTTCTGTAATCATATTTTCATTTAATGTTCCGGTGTTATGTTTTCTAGATCATTTACAAGAGTTTTGTGTCAAAACAAACTGAACGGTCAACTTCATAAATTCTTCATATTAAATGGGAAAAGCTTTCAACAAAACAATGGCCATAATATCATATAAGACTAGAATGTTCATGATATGAATTACAATTTTCCTGAGAGATTAGGTAAATCTAAAAGTTTCTGCCGACTGATTTGATATATCAATGGGATGATAATTCCTAAACCTTATCTGTTTTAGTATTGATTTTATTATCATATTACATATAGACAAGCCATAACGTGAAATTGATTTGGTAGTAACAGTGAATCAAATTCCAACCTATTTTCATTCGTTCCTAATGTCTTGTCATTATCATTGGAAATCTAACTGCATAAACCGTAATGCATGATTCTTTTTAGCAATGGTTGATATAAAATCATTCCTTCATGAACAAGCGAAATATCAGAAATGATTTAAAATACTTACTCTGGCTTATATGGGGTGACCTGTCATCGTTACTCAACAGGTTTGCACTTGAGCTGTGATTTTCGTTGTTAAGCAACCAATTAGTTACATTGGAGTGCCCCTGACTCACATCAAAATGAGAAGGGAAATCCACAACCACGGGCCTGCTCATCACCGGACTTGAATGGTATGAACCATTGTTGCAATTTCGGTTGGTCAGCATGAAACTACTTGAATTGTTTCTTTTGTTGGCCACTTGAGGATACAAGTTAGGAGTTGGAGGTGCATTTGCTGCCATGTCAACGTATCTGCTATAATTCACATTTGCAGAGGCAACGTAAACTGCAGCTGTATTGTCCTGAGGTAGCAGTTGTGGGAATAATCCATCATTCCAACTTGAGCTGTCACTACCAAGAAACTGTGGGTAAGAACCTGCAATGTGATTTGTCATTCCATTCTGCGGAGCCAGACCTCCTCCAACACTATAAAACCCAACATTTCTAGGAAACTGGACAATTGGGCTGAAAGCTTGGCTCATGCCACTGTAATTATCACCCAATTGTACATTCCCGAATTCATGTTGGTAATCTGCTGCTGGCAGGTGATTCCCCTGAGGGTTAAGCATGATATTGTGAGGTTTTAACGGAAGAGGCTTCTGGGGTGTTACCGGCTTCCAAGGAGGCATAGACCGAAAATCCTCATCCCCCGGAACTGAAAAATCCCCTCCAAACTTCATCCTGGAGCTCAGCCCCTCAGCAGACTAACCCAAATTTCTGACTTTCCAATTTAATGAATTAGTATCGGAAATGTCCAATACTACTCGGGACCAAAACCCACACAGGGATTGCTCCAACAAAACAACTTCCACCTGAAATGCAATGCATAAAAATAACCCACATTAGTGATATTAATTTCATTCCCAACAGGAAAAAAGTAGGATACCATATCTGATACAAGGCTGAAAAATCATTTTGCACCAGACAATTCTCTACAACTATGACCAGCCATATCAGTTCCCAGGATACCATCAAATGCACAAATTAAAGTACAGATATAAACAGTAATTGAGAAATCATATAACCTATGATCTAAATGGCAGAAATTAAGAGCCATAAGATAATATCTGCACAGAATCTCCATCTTTTGGTCAGTATTGCATGAATTAAATGGGAAAATCTTAAGAATAGTAATGCAATATCAGACATTCCTGTACAAACAAACACCAGCTATATATGTTTGCTTTCCTGAGAAACAATGAAACCCAAGAATTAAAAGCAGAAATATTACAAAGTAACTCAGAAATGATAATAACTCATGAACCTTTGTGGGTATGAATTGACTGACTTTTAATATGGGGAATTAAACGCAAAGATAATATCTTTGACACAGAATCTTCATTGTTTGGTCAATACTTGATCAATTTAATGGAAAATATCAAAACTTTAGTGAAATGTATTCAGGTGAATGAAAAGCTCAGCTCACCGATCTGCCTTTGAGCCTCTGAGTCGGACCCCTGCGACTCATGGGTCAGTCAATGCCGGAAAAGTCAGTTAATTTCCATGGAGGAGAGAGAGACAGAGAAGAGAGAGAGGAGAGAGAGAGAGAGGGAGATAGTAAAAGAAACCAAACTAACATAAATTATAGGCATAAAAAGTGTACTGGTCAATTGTGCCTGAGATTTACTAGTGTGGACACTGTTATTTAATGACTTGCCAAACTGCTCCAGTGGTTTTGTTTCTTCAATTTAGTACAAAAGTGCCTTGAATGGAAGTGTTGGTGATTAAAGGTTTGCACTGTTGCCAAGATCGCTATAACGATGACCGTTGTGATTTTACCATTATTATTTTTTTCGGTCTTCTGCTTTTTTTATTAACTCCTTGCATTCATGTGTGTAACACACTAGAGAGCATCTTCATCTAGGATTTTGTACAAACTTTTTGTAGGAGATATGATATTGAGTTTTAAAACCCTTTACATGATGTCCTTCTCAATAATACCAAAAGGACCAAATGTTCTATACCTCATTTTCTTGCATGTTGATGTCACAATTTTTTCATAAAAATACACACAGGAGGAAATACGATATGTACCAACTTACCTACACAGAATGGAGAATGAAACACTGTCACTTCAAGCTGGTGTCAGAATGTTTCAATTGTTGTGTTTTAGGGCGGATATGGAGAACAAAACACCAAAACTTTTACACTGTTGTGCAAATGTTTCGGTTGTTGTGTCTGAGAGAACGGGAAATGCAAGACTGTCACTTCGCATTAGTGTCGAAATGAGAGAATTCAGGCTTGATGATTAGTGGATTCTCGCGAAAGACCTATTTATTGACCTATGCGGGTTCGGTAGAGAAGATTCGTTTCTATGAAAAGCACATACTCTTAAATTTAGGATTTGACTGCATCTGCGGACATTGATTACTAATAATTAAAATCGTAAATCTCGAGATGCAAATCTATGTGCTAAGGATAAAAAGCGATTTCATTTACGACGAGGACTACGTGAGTTTCGTGTCTTCAACGTCTCAATGTCTTACCACAGCAACCCACAATATTTGTTTCTTTTTCTTGCGGCGAAAAGTTAATGAAAAAGGATTCATTACTTTAGACAAAAATATCAATCAACAAAATTTGACCGCGTCTTTGAAGTCTAATATAGTCGTAAATCTCGGCATGCTCATCTTGTTTCTTGCAGAAGAAAAAAAATAAACGTAATACCACTTGTGACAAATGCAGTAGGTATGCTGTAAAAATTGAAATATCAATGCATTGAACGTTATAATGTTATCGAATTAGGAGTTGATTTAAACATATAAAAATTATATTTGCAAATGTAATGTGTTATTGACATTAATTTTGTTTTATGTAAACAATAATTATATGGTATTTAACATGTGTACTTATCCCACTAGAAATGAAACAATTGTCGCTTTAATCAAACCCTAGCAGAGTGCCGCTCTGAGTTTTTACCTTTGGGGCGCAAAACGACGGCATATTATGGTTATACCGTTTAGAATCCTTGCATGAAATTGCAAGGGAATTGTGGGCAATTACCGGAGACGAGCTCTCATAGATATCATCAAGCAAGAGAAACCAACACTTTTGTTTTTATTGAAGACGTTGTGTGATAAGCAACAGTTGGAGCTTTGCGCATAAAGCTAGGATTTAATCAATGTTTAGGCATGCCAGCAGGATTAAACTCAAGTGGTATAGCCTTCTTATAAGTGAGCCATGTTCTGGTGAATATGTGAAACTACTCGAAGCAACATGTGGATGTGATCATCGGTGTTAGGGGATCGGTCGAGGAGTGGAGGTTCAACGGATTTTATGGTTATGTTCAAGTTGGAGATCAGAGGAAAACTTGGGAGCTAATGTGCAACAGCCAAGTCCCTACCATTGAAATATTGTCCGCCTTGGGCCCACCGGCCCTCACGGTTTTGTTCTTGAGATTTCACCCTAAAACGCGCTTCAATGTAAGGTAAGGTGCTAGCTCTGCACATATAAGCACAACAACTTGTCTCCCCCGGGCGATGTGGGATGAGTCCACCTACTAGCTTGCAAGTGACCTTCTTAGCACCCGCCCAATTAGGTCACCACAATCCACCCCCCTTAGGGGCCCGACGTCCGCGTCGGCACACTTCCGGCCGGGGATAGGCTCTGATACCATCTGTAATAGCTCAGTCCCTACCATTGAGATATTGTCCGCTTTAGGCCCACCGGCCCTCACGGTTTTGTTCTTAAGGTTTCACCCCAAAACGCGTCTTAATGTAAGGTGCTAGCTTTGCACATATAAGGATAACAACTTGTCTCCCCCGGGCGATGTGGGATGGGTGCACCTATTAGCTTGCCAGTGCCCTTCTTAGCACCCGCCCAGTTAGGCCACCACACTTTGGAGGCGTAATATTCACTATCTTAGCTTATATGTGGAGATTTCAATCAAATTTTGGATAATTCAGAGAAATCTGAAAAAGGAAAAAGTAGTTTACTATATATGCATGCATGCATTTAGAGAATGTGTTACTGACTGTTATCTTGAAGACATGGAGTATATTGGCAGCCGATTCATGTGGTCTGATCACTGGACGAAGGAACGACTGGATCACAGTTTCTGGAATGCTTAATTGTGAAGCCGCTTCTAATTTTCGTGTGGTATCCACCTTCCTTCAAGTTCATCCGACTAAAGTTCTATGTTGGTGGAGATTCGTAATGACCTAGCAGCACCAATGGGATGCAAGAAACGATCATATCGTTTGGGGCAGAATTGGGTAGAACGTTAAGAATATGAAAAAATGATCAAAACAGGATGACAGACATACCACTACTGGAAAAAAGAACCTAGGCGACGGAATTATATTAATTTCGTAGCCTAAGTGCGACTTAGACGACGGAAAATAGTTTCATAGCCTAAGAAGGACTTAGGCGACGGAAATGTATTCCGTGGTCTACGAATCTTTTAGACGACGGAAATATATACTTACGCGACAGAATTATTTTTAAAAATAAAAATAAAAAATAATTACTTAGGCGACGGAAATGTATTCCGTGGTCTAAGAATCTCTTAGACGACGGAAAATTTTACTTAGGCGACGGAATTATTATTTTTTAAAAATAAAATAAAATAATTAATTACTTACGCGTAAGTACCGAAATTTTTAGCGGCAACGTTTCCGCCAAAACATTTCAGGAAAACTCAAACCAAAAATTTTAAAAATTTTATTTTCTTTTTAACTTCAATTCAAACTAAATTTTTTCAAAAAAAAAATTCATCTCTCATCTCATTAAAACTGACCCTATCCAATTAAACTCAACCTCACCCTCTTTCTCTCATCTCATCTCCGCCCCCTTTCATTTTTGTTTCTCAATCCCTTCTCTTCCTCTCCCCTCCCCTCTCCAAACTCCCACCTAGCTCCCTCTCTTCCTTCACTTCTCTTATCCTCTCTCCTTCTCTTCCCTAATTTCAAACCCCTTTTCAAACTCATGGCTTCATTCAAACCCTACATCCCCCTCAACACCGATTCTGGCACTGCCCCTCCGGCGAGGTCCCCATGTTCGCCGGCAAGACTACCGCTCTCCTCCGTCGTTGGTCAAGTACATGAGGCAGACACACGAGTTGATGACGCCGTCGTCGGTGGCGGCGGCGGCGCTCGGGTCGGACCGATCGGGGGCGAGCGAGGACTGACGGGCGAGAGTGAAGCGGGCCGTGGCGGTCCATTCGGGTTTAGAGGGAGAGAAATAGGTGAGGTTGGTTTGGATAGGAATAAATCAATATATGTTGATATGGATTTTTGATGGTTTTGGGGAAGATGTGATACATTTTAGGGTTGGACTGGTTGAGTTCAGGGGGGCGTTATGGTTTCTATTTCGATGGTGGTGGTGGTATTTGGAGCAGAGGCCGCTGCAACGGTGATGTTATTTTTATTTTTATTTTTAGACTTAGCGACATAATCCAATAATTCGGTCGCCCAGGGGAAAAATATTTTTTTTTGTCATTAAACAATATTTGTCGCCCTAAATAATTTTTAGTCGACGGAACTCAATTTTTCGTCGTCCTAACACCTACCTCACACCACTTAGGCGACGGATCTTAGGCGACGAATATTCCGTCGCCTAAGTACTTAGGAGACGAATTTTGTTACTTAGGAGACGAAACTATTCCGTCTCCTAATTGACTTTTTCCAGTAGTGTACATAAGGGCGATAACACGACAAAAGTGTGTAGTAAGATAAACAATACAAGGTGATCTCTTACTACGTACATGGCATCCTGATTCGTTAATTGATTTAATGAAATCTACTTTAAGAAATAGAAAATAAACAAGTAAAGTATAACAAATTAAAGAAAAAAATGAGTGCTCTCCTTTCTCTCATCTAGCGGTGACAAACTCTAGACTTAGGGTTATGTTCGCCGTAATTCTTCGCCTTCGATGAGTCTCCTCCTCATCGTGAAGCTGGTTTGTCGCTTTACTCGAAGGTTTGCTTCCCCTCTTTTCAATAGGTTGGTTATGACAACTCTTTCTTGTTGAACTAATGTTCTCTTCTTTACAGGCATGCTTATGGAAAATTTGATCACAATTTCGATTCGTTGAAAAATTCTTGTAGGAGGAGGCTCTTTTCTAATGTGTTTTTGCGCGAGACAATTCATATATGGGATTCGAGAATTGTTTCTTTTGTGGAGTCGGCTGGTGACGAAAGAGATAAGATTTGGTTGTAGAAGTCTAACATTGGTTGGAGGCTATGCCTGATCCCGGGATCAATCTGGGTTGATGAGTTTTTGTTTATGCGTAGTCGGCTAGTTGTAAGGCGTTGTCTTCAATGGCGATTAGGCACAACGTCATCTGCCTCGGCTACTATATCTCTGTGCGGCAAAGATGGTAGTGATGGCAAGCAACATATTAGGTGCCTATAGCGACTTATGTTGGGCTTAGGTCTTATTATTTAGACTTAAGCTTCTCCAATTGGTGTTCTTAGACCCATCCACTTATGGGTTTGTATTAGAGATCTCGGAGAAAGTTAAGGTGCTTCTAGTGCTGCAATTTTATTTTTATTTTTGAATACACATGAAATTGTATTGCTTCATCAACGACAAAATGACATTTCACATCATATGTTGTCCCCTACTAGGTTTTTGAAGTAAGGGCTTACAAGCACCATCACTGGTACCTTCATTGCTTACATATCGATTCATAAAGAGCCTAAAGCAAAACTGAAACAAGCCATGGACTTTTTGTTTTAATGAAATCAAAGTTGATATATGCCTAAAGGCTAATTCCCATCAGTAACAAAAAAATTTACACTTTCTTGCATAGCTCTTTCTAAATTCAAATTCAGGAAGAAAACTTCTCCTCTTCTCTTTCTGTGACCACCTTTGGAACCAATTTGGATGGCTTGTTGTCAATGGCTTTCCAAATGATTATTTTCGACTTCTCATCGCCTTGGGCAGTAAGTTCATATTCCAACCTCCTTTGAACCGTCACAATGTCCTCTTTCCACATCGGGATTTCCATCCTCACTTGTTATGGAGCATGCTTCTGCCAGTATAGACCCTTCGCCAACTGATTGCAGAGTTCATCAATAACTAACTGTCCTAAAACAGTGTATGGAGATAGGCTATGTCGCATCAGAGCCAAGGGCACAGACTCCTCGTGATATCACTTATGAGCTTAGAATAGCCCTTCAACGTGTATATTTTAATACGTCGATGAGTTTCCTTCACTTTCACCTAAAGGGAGTCAGCTTTGTTATAACATTTGATTTAATTTCAAACACTTCTTCCTTGTTGGCTGCCAACTTTGATCTAGTTTATCGTGGAGACACGACCTTCTCTGATCCCAAAACAGACTTGAAAACTTGAGTATCCTTAGCGCGCACCAGGAGGCTTTAGAGGTACATACACTTCCACAAATGTTGTTGTAAGCAGCTCAACAAGATGTTTCTAAGTCCTTTTGACAGTTTCAAAGAGAGTTAAAAGATGAGGTATAGCTTCAGCAGAATCCTTAGACTCCTCTATTTCTGCCAAACTGGTTTCTGCAAGTGAAACAACTACACCCAAAATGTCTGCAACATTTAACACACTCACAATTTTTTGCCCAATTTTTGCCCAACCGGATTCTTCTCTGTTGTAATAAGCTATGGACTTGGATCTACCAAATGTTTAGAATGCCTTTGAGATTCAATCATAATGTTATATTTTTTTCTCACTTGTCCTGGAACAAAGAAATAACTAAAATAGATAAGAGACTATTTTTTTTTTGGTCTTTTTCAGAGTCCAACTCTTTTAGGATTTTATAAAGTCGAACTACCACCACCAAGAACCTTTTTTTAGAATAACTAACCCCTCCCACCCACCGATTTCCTTAGAATGGCGAATAGCAATATAAAGGAAATCAAAATGCCATTTGACTCGGCTGGTTATTGAAAAAAGTCTTGTCAAATACAATTCATATAAAAGAAAATAAAAGTATTATTCTTCATTTTAAACAATGCATCAATAAAACGGACAAGCTTACTACCTAATTCTCTAAAACAAAATATTACAGGTCTAATACCTCTCTCGGTATACATCTAAATAAACTTAAGAATCAAGTAATGAAAATAAACCTAATGTGCAGGCTGAACCAACCCAAATCTAAGTATTGCCCCTGTCCTTAGGATTAGGGCTAGCCTCTTCAACAATCAAGCCTGTTGAAGGGTAAATTATATTTTTTTTCATGGCGCGCAGAAAGTTTGACTTGATTGCAACATGATGAACAGTGTGGCACGTCGAAGGTTTTTTTTTTTAATAAACCGTGTGAGATCAGCACACCCGGTCGGTATTTCTAAAGATTAGGAGCACCACCACCTTTTGCCAGAGCAAGGGAAGTAGTAGAGTTTGCGATCATCACATCAATAGAAACCATGAGATCAGCTAAGAGAAGAAAACTAGGTTGTAGTCTAGAGGCTACGATTAGGGTCTTAGAAGAAGTCTCATATGGTTTGAAAAGAAGATAAAGAGACAAGTAGGAGATCGTCGATATTGATTTTTCTGATGAAACCGGTTGGAAGAGATGGCGGTAAGAGTTTTTTCCTCCCTCTAATAAAGCATGATGCCAAAAAATAATGCGTTAATAAACTGTTTGTTATAGCATAATCTTGTTCTACGATATTCTCTATGTGTGCCTTGGCCTTATGCCAATAGGATATGTAGTTAGACTAGATCTATGTATTCATATCCTTACCATATTGGTATTGTGTAATTCCCTATATAAAGGGCTCCTATCAATGAATAAGATGATGATTCTCTTGCTATCTCTTTGTCTCTACACTTTATCCTTCATCACGTTATCATGCACTTTGTTCTAACCCTAGAGCCAATAGCCTACCATTTTTTTTCTAAACCCTAAAAACCAAAACCCTAAAATCGGGCAGCCTTGTTTTTCCCGATTTCCGACCAAAATTCCGACTGTCCTCCACCGGAATTTTATATCCCCAGAAAGCTCTCTCCGTCCCAGATCCAACGCCGCCGGTCTCACCCTGAGAACCGGCCGGAAAGTCTCCGAACCGGCCGCCGGAAGATTCCAGACCGCCGCCGCTACCGACCACCGGTTCACCACCTTCCCTTACTCCGATCAACCTGAAATTTTGACAGCAGCTTCCCCATCCAGTGCTGCTCCTCCTATCAAATTTTCAGCCCCAAATTCGAAGTATAAGTAGGCGAAATGTTATTTCTCCTCTCGGCAGCCTCTAGAAAGGTATGTTTTTTTTTAAACCTAAACTTTTTCCAAGTTCAATAACTCGGGGAGGATAAAATCCTTTCCTCCCTTCTCCATCTCCATTCTCTGCTAGGGATTTTGTGCGTGCAGGTACCCAAATCCCGAAATTTTTATTCGCGGGTCAAGAGTGTGTTTGATCACTCTTGTTTCTTTGTCCGGGTTGTGTTTGATCAACCCCGACCTTTCGCCGGATTGTGTTTGATCAATCCAAGGCCTTTTTCCGAATTGTGTTTGATCAATTCGCGGCTTTTCCGGATTGTGTATGATCAATCCGAAGGACAAACTATTAAAAGCATCGTTTGTGACCTCTATCGAGTCTCATAACAGCTTGGTTTTGTATGCAAGAGCAATGTAACATTCTGCTCATTTGAGTTTTTGACGTACTAGATGCCTAAGGCGGATCTTCGCTTGGTATCTGTGGAACCTTTCATTGGAAAGGATTAAAACCACATGTTTTGACCCCTAGGCTAACAAGCCTAGATGCCGAGATTTCACATCTCATGCGCTCAAAGTCTTTGATGCGCCACATCGACAAAAGCCTTCAATGGCAATCTGTGCAAAAAGTATGACCATAAAGTACTGTGGAATGCACTCATGGAGCGTTTCTCGAAACGTTCATATAACTCTACTTGTTGAGTTATTAGTCAAGTGGATTGCTTACCACCTTAATTGACTACATATTGTCGATTAATCTTTTGTGTCATCATGATCCATAATCTTTAGCGGATTCGATCATCATCAAGTTCTCTAGGTCCTCCAAGTTGGTGTGGAATTACCAACGAGACTTGATTTTGATCATACAAACAGGAATTGTATATACGCTAATGTGATAAACTTATTTGGGATTATCCCCTAATGTGGGGACAACAATATGGGTCATGGCAACCACAGAAAACGTCGTGCCGATGTCTAGAAAAGAGGGGGAGGTGTTGCCGGCTCTAATAACGACACTCCCAGTCTAGACACCATTTTGTCAAAACTACTCACGTCAGCTCATGACATTAATGCAACCGTTGTGGATCTTCGGATCACTGTTTCAAGATTGTCAAGCTCCTTTAAATTGTGAATGCATACAAAAAGGTATGAAAAATCAATATGAGGACAAGAACGTTATCCTCATGATCGCGAATTTCAAAGATTCGGATCCTACTCTAGCTACCCATGACTTTGATGTCATCGGCTAGACATTGATTTTCGTTCCAAGTTATATGTACTAAGGCGTTGTATCGACGTCCTTTGTCTATTTGAGACCTCGATGTACTCACATTAGCAATAATGAATGCCTTGAGAATTTTTCAAAGTGAAACTATTCTCCTCTTATGGTTCATATTGATTTACAATCAAGATGTACACTTACATCGTCCTTAGAAACATGGCATATTGTGCCGATTTTGGTCCCTTCCTTTGAAGGTGACTCATGGCACTGCATCCTCAAGGAGGATCACCCACGTGTTTCTGGTTAAGTCTTCTACCCTATAGCGGATTTTTCATCATCAATTGTTCAACTAGGCTCATCCAAGCTCAGTGTGATGTCTTAGAATTGTCCGAAATTAAGGAGATAGTGGTTTTAAGTGTGTCTCGCACTACCGACCCTCCACGGACATGCCTGGTCATACTGACTTGGAGTTACCGAAAGCTTTGGATTTTGGATCCCCTTACGCTATTAAACCAATTGCCGTCTTGCAAAAGACGTTGAAGACTTATCAAAGCTGGAAAATTATCATCATAATCGGATCCTCTAGGTCCTCTGAGTTAGTTTATGTTCATGTCAGGGAGCTTTTGCTAACTAGTCATGGAGTTTACGACCTTAGAATGATCGAAAAGACTTGGTTTTGATCATACACACGTCACTTTTGGCTAAGGCAAAAGCCTACACGCCACCTGCAAGCTTCACAGCTTCGCACATGCCAAATCTGCGAAAAACAGTAATCTGTCTCTTCTGGATAGTCAACTTCGTTTGAGCTTTGTGAACAGCTCCGGATGAACCAGACAGTGAGCTTTATATCATTAGAAAGCTCTATGAGTCTAGTTTTCAGAACTTTTCACGGTTCGTCCATATCTATTTTAACGAAGAAGTTATGGCTGTTTTAGTGCGCAAAGGTCATTCTGCGCGGAAGGATTGCAGTTTTTCGTAGCTTCTTTCGATCCTTCTAAATGGTTCAAGTAGAACTATTTACTCGCCTATCTACTCCTTGTAGTTATGTCTCATAGAGACATTAAGTGCTTCGCAGATAGTGGAACTATCTACAACATTCTAAGGAACCATGTTGAGCTTTAAAGACATTCATGCTAATGGTTTTCATTTGAAAACACATTGTGAGAATGAACAAGAATTCTTTTGTGTATACCTTCTCATGAATGCGGACTGAAGCGCATCTTGGAGAAATTCATGAGTCAATCTAGTGGACTGTATGTTATTATGATTCGAATATCGAATCCCATGTTGTCGCCAAACATGATATTTAGGACACTGACTCATATAGGCTTTGGTTTGACTAAATTGGTCAACCTGGAAGAGATATAATTACCCAAATTTTGAGAAATTCTCATGGACATTCATTCTTCCGCTCAAAACGAAGACATTCGAGACCTAGCATCACCATGAAACATGGTGGTGACCCGGGGGACATTGACGTCACCCGAACACGACTCCAACTTCCTGGAGGTCGTCCGGTCAATTCCTCAAGCAATTGAGGTGCACCGGCTTTTCCTCGATGTCGCATTGGCCCCCTGTAATGCTCATTGCTCGTTTTGAAAACCTATTCTTTAGCTAAATTAGGAGTGAGACCCTCCTATGCTAAATAACACAAAAGTGAACATTCTATTCTTACATAAAATTATGTAGATAGATACAACCAACTTGCGGACACCTTTTATGCTTTATGGTGTTGGTTGAAGTGTTAGCACACTGGTCACGTGTTACACTATTATCTACTGCTTATGCTGCTTATACTTCTACGGGCTCACTACCCATTCTTTAAAGAAGTTCATCGGGATATAAGTTGAAGTGTCATGTACCCCATGTTCACACGCAATACGGTCTCACCGAGGCTACGACCAAGCAACTTTAGCTTGTCGCTCGAACATTATTGATGCGCACCACTCTTTCTATTGCGTCTTGGGGCTATGCAATATTTGCATGCAGCGTTACTATTCATTTACGACCCACCATCATTGAATTTTGTTGTACTACAACTCGTGACTGTGTACCAGGATTGACACGAAAGTGTAATCCTTGAGCTCGGCAGGATTGAAACGGATCTCCAATCCTTGAGCTCTGCTAGATGTTATTTTTAGGTGCCAAATCGCATTGCCATTGCGTACAATGATGGGTCATTTTGAGATGAATAAGTTTAGGTTGGATATGAACCTCCACCTATAATCCGCATATGTAGGAACCTTGTCAGGCGATCTCATTCACCGCTAAATTGCGGATTGTCACTTTGATGAGACAATATTCCCGCCGTTAGGGGGAGATAAGAACACAAGTGTTCAAGTGGAACGACGTGAATTGTCGTGGTTTGTCCCCACTAAGTCTCATCTTGATCCCAAATGCTTATAATGTTAAAGTGATGAGATCACATGCTGCAAATATGTCTGCAAGGATTGATGTCCTACAAAAGGACATGGCGCGACCAAAAAGTGTTGGTCTTGACGCCATCACCATAGATGGTGATATGGTGACGCCATGTAGTGGCAAAATTGGTGTCACAAGGCCATGTGGCTCCCTAAAAGGAGGGAGGCCCTTAGGTTCGATATTGTCTTGCACTAGAAAGAAAGCGAGCTTGGCACAACCTGATCCATTGATCAGTGATACTCAAATCCGTCTCATGAAGTCTGAATTGTGATTATCGTTAGGGGACGCCTCAATGTCAAATCCAATCCATATAGAGATCTCTACAAGTATTACACTAGTGTACATGAGGACGTGAGATAATGAGTCTACTATCGAACCACCCTTCGTTGATGGATTTCAACTTAGTTGATTGGCCTAATGGAAATATGCGATCCAGCATTAACAAAGAGATAGGTCCTTGGGCAGGTGATGCCGACACCGCAAGCTAAACCCTATCAACTATGCCTTTGTTAGATAGCGTAGTGAGAGTAAGAGCTTAGACTCACCTTATGGCGCAAGGTCTTTCACTAACACGCACTGGGATCAACTACGATGAGATATGCTCTCGTAA
>NC_020492.1:10926208-10927706 GCF_000184155.1 Fragaria vesca subsp. vesca | reverse complement strand
CACCATCGACATATCAGCGCGCGGCACAAGGGGGAGCGTTCTAGGATATTCTCTATGTGTGCCTTGACCTTATGCCAATAGGATATGTAGTTAGACTAGATCTATGTATTCATATCCTTACCATATTGGTATTGTGTAATTCCCTATATAAAGGGCTCCTATCAATGAATAAGATGATGATTCTCTTGCTATCTCTTTGTCTCTACACTTTATCCTTCATCAAATCTCATTTTTTTTGGATTTGATGTTGTTAGGGAGACTTATGTTTCAATTAGGGCTGGGCATAAAAAATGGAAATCCCGATCCCGTCCCGGTTCCGTCCTGAAATTTGACGGGATGGGATGGGATTTCAATGTAAAAACACTAGGTCCGTCCCGTCCCGTCCCGTAAGAAAAACAACGGGATGGGCCATGGGATTGAAAGTTTAAGACCCGTAAGGCCCGTCCCATCCCGTGTATAAATTAAAAGTGATATTAGCCGTTGGTTTTTTCATCTCAACGGTTGGTTTTGACCCATAATACTAACCAGTAACCCTCATTTCATTTGCAATTCACGTCTGACTAATCTTGAAATCCTTCTCATCACCTCTCTCATCGCAAAACCCCGTTACTGTATTCGTCTTTGTTCTTCAGCACTGACGACTTTTCCGGCGCCTCGGCCTTTCTTACCAGTAAGAAGATGATCGAATTATCAAACTCTACAAGATTGTGTAAGTAGCCCTCCAATTTGATTTCGTTTCTGGATTCGATTGGGTTTTTACGGAATTGGTTTTCTGGGTTATTGGACTACTGTGTTCACCGCAAAAACATTGGTTAGGGTTCCATGGGTCAATCCTCGATCTTTAGTTGAACCTTGAGCTTGATTATTCCTCGTCTTAATTCAATTGACAGAGAGTCGAAGATGAGCATAAACTTTGGAGGCTAACAGTAGTACTTTCATTGGCTATGGTGACTTTGGCATATATGTATGAATTGGTTATTTGACATAATTGAATAAAGTAGATGATACTGGTAACGAGGAAGAGACGTTTATATTTGGTGACCTTAATAAATCAATGTGCCCCTCATATGAACTGAGCTTTCATTGTGATTACAAGTACATTAGATTTATGATTGGTTAATTCTAGTTTGATTATGGGTTAAGGGTGTTATTCTAGTTTTATTCTACTTTGCCATTCCTCAGACATTTTGGATTATGGATGTTCAGATTTTGAAATATTTTCATATGGATGTAGAACCAGATCATTAGAACCAAGTTATTAGATTTTATTTTTTTTCAGTTTTGGTGGCCAGGACTAGGCCCGTCCCGTCCCGATCCCGTTCGGGACGGGACTTAGCTAGGATCAACTTTCTAAAACGCAAGGCCCGTCCCGATCCCGATCCCGTCCCGAGTGCAACGTCTAGGACGAGTTGTGGGATGACCTCAATCCCGTCCCATCTCGTCCCACGCCCACCCCTAGTTTCAATTAGTTATGGTGCTTCTCCCCATGAGTTTTTTT
>NC_020492.1:10923161-10925789 GCF_000184155.1 Fragaria vesca subsp. vesca | reverse complement strand
ATTCAAGGTAGAGGTTTGGCTTTAAAGAAATTATCAAAGTAATAGTTTCGTAAATAAATTTTTGCCATTTGTCTGATTTTTGGGATAATGGTTTTAGTTTTACCATTGTTTAACAACCATTAATGGTTGTTCGCCCTTTACCTTGGTAAAATCATGGTTTTCTTACTTTAGACTCGTGGACTAAACTTCATTGCTTCTATTCAAAGTTAGATTTTACTTAAGTTTTGCCTTCATGTCTCATTTATGACGTAGTTAGGGGTCTCTTGGTAAGTTATGTTGTGTTGTAACTTTCTTTAACATTAATGGATTGACACCTCATGGTTATTGAAATATTAAAGTGATATTTGCATAAGTAATTTCCTCATTGAGCAATATACAACACAGATTCTTGTGTTCCTTACGAAATCCAACAAACATGGGTTATGGATGGGGAAGATGAAATGTGTGGCTGAGGATGTACGAGTGGCATGAGCGAGATCATAAATGATCATTCAGTCAGGGAGACAAAGTTGAAGAATTATATTTCAAGCTAAATAATTATTGAAAACGTAAATTTCGTGAATTTTAATAAGACATATGTGTTGATATAATAGTCAAGAGGCACAACGATTGATACAGATAATTATAAAATGAGCAGAAATAATTGAGTTAATGAACAAAATTTGTTACAAGAAGCACAATAGAGATATACTTAATAACTTACCGAGAGAGTTAGTAGACAACATTTTGTAGATTATGCTAATTAAGGAGGTTGAGAATACATGTTTTATTAAGCCGGGCGGTATACATTGAATAGGCCTTCACAACTTGTGATCGGTTGAGAGTGTAACTACATAAAACTAAAGTTTGTTGAAATGATTGATCACATGCTCTAAAATCATACTTGGCTCATATGAAAGTTTAAATTATGGCGTTATGAGTTTCATAACTTCGAAAGGGAAACTTACAAAATCCATGAATATTTGTATTTATACCAAGATATCTCTCACTTTATTTGGTTGCTTTTAGATCCGCCCCCTACATTTAGAGAATTCGTGAGCTTGAGGAAAATTGAATTTCGTTTCGTTTTCCTGGCCCATAGTTTGTTTGACAATATGCTTGGCTACTATCATTTGCTTGAAGTGTTGACACTGCAATATTGTGATGGTTTCGCCCATTTCTATATTAATGGGTCACAACTCCAATATCTAGACGTTTTAGGTTCTTCAGATGATGTTACTCTGGAGAATACCTGAAACCCTACTAATATTACCAATTATACGTGAGAACAATTTTTTTTCAGTTGGAGATTCTAGTTATTTAATCAAGTTTTCCAGTGACATGCCTCGAATTTGAAGGCCCATCACATACGGAGTCATATCCTTGAGAAGGATCCTCATTACATTGGTTTTTGCAATATCCCATGCATTTGTCTTCAATGCTGCCATGGGTCTTGTATTGCTACCAATAAAATATCCCCACTTGCCCATTTATCCAATTTGGATCTTTATAAGTCTCTGTCATAACTGATAATTGGTGTCATTAAGTTTTACACCTAAGCGTGAGTTATCAGTCATGTTCTAAACAACAAGAACGTCAAGAGGATTAGCAGAAAAGCATGTGTATTCTCCTTCACTAAACAACAAACTGAAAGTCAAGTCTCCTTCCATTATTTCTTCTTCAAATATCAAATTTCAACAAAACATAAGGGAGGCAGACAAAAATTGTTTGAGAATTTAGGATTTTAGGGCAAAGGAGCATAGAGCAAAAACAATGACAGATCTCAAGGAGCCCAAAGACAAATTTGCTGCAGAAACAAATGGGACGAAATTCAAAAGATCTTTACTCTGATACCAAGTCAAATAGAACAAAGAGAACGATTGCGAATTTTTGAAGTATTGATATGCTCCGGTGATAGTACATATACAAAATATACATATTCCTAACAGAAAAGTAATTACTCGTAATATTCCCCCTTTAACTACATAATATTCCTATTAACTATAGAATCCTAATTACACAACAATTGCCTACAACAATCATGTGATACAATGAGTCACTCATGCCAAAAAATTAGGTTTTCTTACTATTTTGCATTTCATTTTTCTCAAGGATTGCAATATAAACTGTGACGAGTCTGTTGCCATGCTCGAATTACATGTTGATCTCATCGCTTCGGTTCATCATTCATGAGGCAACATAGACAAATGAGTGTGATAGCGACTTCTGGTCTCTAAGAATACTTGCATAACAGAAATCCAGTAAGTTGGAAGTAGCCTAAGTCCAAAACTTAACTCCAAATATTTATTCAGAATATATATATACACACACACATACAGTTCCTATATATCGTGAAACTTCGTTTTGAAATTAAAGTGTGAATTTCCTTATCTGACTCACTTTTCGTTTATATTTCAACATCTCCGTCATTCAGTTTATTGATATTAATGTATAGATTATTCATGCAAAATTTCACCTAAATTGATGATCGTTAAGGTACCAAATTAGATTAGATCGATGAAAGGACCATACATTTGTCTAACCAAAACTGTTTGTGTAAATAATGATTACGAAAACCCAAAGGATCATCAAATTTGATGAAACTTTGCAGAAGTGATCTATGCATTAGGTTCTACAAACTAAACGGTG
>NC_020492.1:10887138-10922402 GCF_000184155.1 Fragaria vesca subsp. vesca | reverse complement strand
TATATATATATATATATATATATATACACAGTCCGGATCAGAAGCGGACGTCTGCACGCCCTTAAAAGTGCGGACGTCCCTCCGTTCTCCACCATCTGGCCCTGACGATGGCGCGCCTCCACCCAAGCGGACACTAGAGGCGTCCCTGATCACTTTCTCTCCCCGGCGAGTCCGCCGAATTCCAGTTTTCCGGCGAGATCGATATTGTCTGAAGTTTTGGGTGGAGGTTGTTGACTAGACCTTTATATCGATCTCGTCGGGAAGAGAAAGTGATCGGGGACATTGCTGGTGTTCGCTCGGGTGGAGGCGCGCCGTCGTCGGAGTCGTCCAGTGGAGAACAGAGGGACGTCCGCACTTTAAGGGCTGTGCGGATGTCCTCTTTGGAACGGCTCCGTGTGTGTGTGTGTATGTAATGAGACCTTGCTTATGAGTTTATAAAGGTCTAGGCAATTTCATCCATTATCAATTGGTTTTGGATGTGAACCACAAATTATTTCATCATGATATCAGAGCGGGTTACCTAGCTATACGTGTGCGTGCTAACGGCCACACGGGCTCCACGCCACCCAAAAGTTATCCACGTGTATGGCTTGAAAATTCGCCACATGTACATGGACGAGTTGAGAATATTTATATCCTATATCGCGAAAATAATTAAGACCTTGCTTATGAGATTATAAGGGTTTGGGTCACTTCATCCATTACCAATTGGTTTTAGATGTGAACCATAAACTAGTTCATGAATATGTGGAATGAATCTTCACCACCCCAACCTTGTCTTAGAAAATTCTATGTGATCAGTCAAATAACAGCAAGCTCCTAAACATCCAACATAAGATTGGCCTTCCTTCCAACCTCCGAAATCTTACAAGTTTCATGTAAGTTGAGAGAGAAAAACATCTCCCAAGAATAATATAGCTAACATTCACCACTCTAAATTATTTCACCTCTGTCACCTACTTGAACAATGAACAAAAACATGATCATCTCGCTTCTAGCTTTTCATGCAGGATGCATGCCCAGATATGAAATATAGAAAATGAAGAAATCACAAGTTTTTACTTTAATTACCATGTCTATAAACATAGTTCTTCTTTCAACCTATTCCATTTGTATGCCAGGGTGTTATAATTTACACACACATACACATAGTTACCTTGATTCTTGGAGCTCCGCGACGTTGCCTTCTTTCAAAACTCAAG
Organism: Fragaria vesca subsp. vesca; assembly: GCF_000184155.1. NCBI lineage: Eukaryota > Viridiplantae > Streptophyta > Magnoliopsida > Rosales > Rosaceae > Fragaria > Fragaria vesca. The sequence continues at coordinate 10,921,200 of NC_020492.1, read as the reverse complement.
ATATGATAAAAGCATCATTAGAAGTATACAGAATGCTTTCAACTAATAGCTAATCTCTTTGATTGGAATTTTCCCTTGCCAACTAATAGCTCGCTACAAGACTGCAGGCTGAGTTATATATATTGGTAGCACTGCCAATGCATGTATATATAGGGGATATAACAAACCCAATTATTGCAAGTTATTCTTGTTTGACTAAGTCATTAACTAGAAGCCACTTCATTTCATATCAAGTTATTGACAAATATATCTAAGATCTGAGTATAAAGTGATCATTGCTCACGTAAAAGAGAGGATGCATGAAGATGACAAACATGCAATTTACTATGTCATTGAGATTTTACTCAGAAAATTGCATATATATGATTGATATCAGATTATAGCTTAACTCGATCATCTAACGCAGTGTAATAGACTAATAGGTAGACATGCAAAGGGGAATTTAAGGAGGGTAAATAAGAAAGTCTATATATATATGTAGGTAGTTATTATAATGCTAATAATAAAGTAGTTTGAGATTCACATCCAAAACCAATTAATAATGGGTGGAGTAGCCCAAACCTTTATAAACCTACAAACAAAGTTTATTCCTGATGTGTGATTGATATCTCAACAGCTAACCCCGGCCTTCATGCTTAAAATATTAGATTACGTTATTTCAAGAAGTTGCATTGGCCTTCCCTGTGGTGGAGTTGACTTTAAGGGATCAAGGACTTGATCATCCATGTTAATGTCTTATCAGAGTTCACTATATATTTGTATTAGGGGTGGGGAAAATTAAAGAAATGTCGTATATCTGATGCTGAAATTGGTCTGAGTAGCTATTATATATGGCGCTCACTTGTATGGAGCCGTTAGGTGGATATAAAATTTGTTGGCAAATTGGTAGTGTACTGTTTATGACCTGCAGGTACATGAAATGATACCGGATAAGCTTCTTAGCTGATGAAGTTGACTCAAAACTCGAGTGGTTAGAGAAATCTTTGAGAAGGCTTAGCACCTCAAAGCCATAACTGATATCTGTTCAGGCAACTAGAGAGGAATATGGCGGGATATGATGAGTTTTCCTCATGATATGCCAACGGCATGCTACTATGCTAGGCTTATCTGTATTTATTTTTTATTTTTTTTTCCTTAAGTTGTAATATGTTTATTAAGAAGAAACTCGATCATTGGTTTAAGTCTTTGTTATAGTTAAGGTGAGACTGAAGCAACTATCGTAAGTGTATGCTTGATATATGGGATTGTAGGTTCTGTTGGGGAGAGGTAATACTAGCTATATATGGACAAGTTTTAGTGCTCTTGTAGAGAAGGTTGGTCTTATTAAAGACGATTGAAGCTGTAATGATTCATATGTATTCCATTTAGGATGGAATAAACACTATTCTGCATTGAAATCGATAAAGTAATATGAGGTTCACATCCAAAACTAATTAAGAATGAATAGAGTGGTGCAAATCTTATAAACACATGTAAGTGGCAAGGGGTTCACATCACACGTTGCTCTTCATGCGAGTTTTAGTCGAATTCAAGTGGAAGTTGAGCAGGTGTAGGCTAGGCAATGATTTTGTTGAACTCTTTACGTGATTGGGCAATAGTAGACTGCAGTTTAGTTAAAGATACCAAGGAAGCAGAGCTCTTGTCTCATTGTGCAAGGGTGTAACTAGCTGGTTCGTTTTATACCAAAACTAGATGAAGCAATCACAATGCTCATGCTATCTCTATTTTGGTTGGTGCGCTGGCCGTTCGGGTTAAAGGACAACCAAGTCCGTTGGCAGCTGAGGCACTAGCTCTTTGTCACGGGTTGCAGCTTGGTAAGAAAGTGTGTGCAAGTCAAATTGAAGTGGAGCCCTGAATGCAACTGGTTTGGACCCAAGTGATATTAGTGGGGTTCTTGATGGAGTTAGGTGGATGCTACACTGGAAGCATATGTCAAGAAACGCAGGAATCAAGATGGTCATGGGCAGGCATGAGCTTTGCTAAGCATGATGCATGCAATCGATGTATTTGCAAGAGGTTGGTCCTCCTTTGCTGTTAGACTAAACTAGAGGATGACAGCAGAATAAGTTTCTTGTAAAGGGACACCGTTCTTTACTTCTTTTGGAGCGAATGCTGTCCCAGTTTGCTTTCCTTATTATGGTATTGAAAGTCCATTCAAACAAAGATCTATCTTACAAGTTCTCTTTGCTTGACATACAGTGGGTGGATATATGCACATCTCCATTCTTGTAGTATCTCATAAAGCACCCTTTTGGAGTGGTTCCTAAACACATTTAGTGCATAACTGCATATATAAAGGAGGTAAAGTATAATACTGGGAATGAGTACATCGATTGATATTATATCTTGTCAGATTATCAAAATAGGAATATATTCCATTCATACACTAGTGAATAAATGGATGGCTCGATAGAACATTTCAGACAGGGTACATTTCTTCTTCCCATGTTAATACAAGATGATTTCGGTTGCAGAGCCTGTATTATGTGCCGAAGCTACAAAAGAGTGACTTCCCATATAAGTTGGTACATAATAATCCAGTAACTTTACTGTATCAGTATTTCATTTATTGATCTGTAAGCACATATAGTAAGGAATACATAATATTTCACAATAGAAGTTATTCAGATAGTTGATTTTATCATCTATGTCCCAACAATGGGGTAAAGTTCAAATCCGACATTGCAACTCCCACCTACAACACGCCCACCTCGCTTTGCACTGCAGCAGTTTGGCAATTCACTTACTGCACCATCAAGACACTTCTTACAATCTGCGGCCGAGAGGTCCCTAGTGCATGTAGCCAGACCATATAGTGTTGTGAATGTATCAAGTTGCAGCTCACCGGTTGCATAAAACTTCGGAGCAGCAGCAGCCTCAGAAGCCTCAACAGCTAATCCACTCAACAAGTCCTTAACGCTCTTATTGAATAATGTGGGATTCTGTACTTCTTGAACGTTCCACATGTAGAACTTGTTTTTGTTATCAATTTTCCCAAAGAAGTCCACATTTGAATACTTTAAGAGGCAGTGGTCGTACCATATTATGGCTCCTTTGCTGTTCGGGCAGAACTCTCTAATATCTTTGCTTGCATCAACCACACAAGTAGTGCAATCTTCACTCGAGACATCGCCTCGGCAAAGTGCTAGGCCATTTGCTTTCTTTAGGCCTTGACCGGTCGAAGCAAGGCCAAATCCGGTAGGAGGAACTTTGGTCTGTAGAAGGGTGAATAACCGAGTCAAGTGCGCATCATATGGGCTATCGGCAGTGTAGTTTTCATGGCTGAAACAGAAATGGTTGAGTGAGGAAGCCCCAAAGGATGAATGGATGAAAAAACAGAAGACTAGGAAACCTAGAGGGATTGTTTTGTAGCACAACATATTGATATTGGATCTGCGGCTCAGTTTGAGTGTATCAGCATATATATAGGCAATGCCTGGAGTTGAAATTATTGACTTTGTTATTTGGAAATTTGGAACATAGTAAAAGATATTATGGATTGCTGACTTATTCTGTAGGCAACTTTCCAGTATATAAAATATAACTAAACCAAATGTCTAGACTATGTCTATCACATATTCAAAGCATTCTACTAGAATGAATGAATTGTAGGTTTCTGAAAATTATGTAGTAGATTAAGCTATTTGTGCTCATTGGAGGTACGTTTCAGAGAATGAGCATGTGTCTGAGTTGAAGACAAGGTCACATTGCAGATAAACATGACCCAAACTATCAAGGCAAAAGCTTCCTCATATATGGAAGTTGAAGAAGTGTTTTTCTGGAAGCTGTATATTTCTTTGCACACGCAGGATGTGATTTATTCAAACCGTGGAAGTAGGTCATACCTGAAAATACAACAAAACAGGTGAGCAAGTCCACAGACATGCAGACTTGAAGAAATAAACAACCCGAAAAAGTTAACACTGTCCCTTAAAATTGGCCATTCTATAGCTCTTCTTTCTTTTTTCTTTAGTCAGGGCAGAGAAGGTAGCGTGTAGCTAGTGGGCATAAAGAACCATATTACAGAACAATTCTCCCTGTGCTTGCAGTAGAACCTACAACTGTTCTTACTGCATCATGAAGGTCCGACTTATGGAGTTATGGGTACTAAACTTGAAACCTCTCTTTTTGTTTTTTGATAGCAAACTTGAAACCTCTCTATATATGGAAGAGGTAAAATGTAGTATCCATGTATTCAATCTTTCATGAAAACAAAATAAAGGATAAAGAATAAGATTGATGTTTCAAAATTGGTAAAGAATCTAATACATTTGTAGAGCAATAGAGCAACATAGGCAAGCTACTTAGTTAGCTGCAAGATGGCTTGTTGAACGGAGGGAAACTATAAAAAAAAATTAAAAAAAATAATAATAAAATAAAATCCATCAAGATGTCAAACAAGCACTCTCAGCATCATATCTAGTATTCTAGTTAGCTTCATCCGTGTCATTTCAAGCTCGCCATTTCCAAGCATGTATTGGACCATCTTGGCTCATCCATGAAGAATGTTTTGCCCCTGATTGTCATGCAACTTCTTTGAATTTCTGGCAATGATTCAAAAATTCTTGAACTTTTTTGATGCGGCCTTTCAGGACGCCACAAGAATTGAAAATAAACCATTTGTGTCCCGAATGTTGCGCTGTTAGTGAACTTGTCTTACAATGGCCAAGGTGGTTGTGTGATGGATGATCCCAGCTTGCAGCTGCACAAGCTGCAAACTTGCGTAACAAGCTGGGGTCATCCTCTGCAGCTAGCAGTACTACCAGGACACCAGGTACCCAGCAAGTCACTTAGTTATCCAAGAGATCAAAATCCTACTGACTACTACTCTTGTTCCTCATTCAGGATCAAAATCACAAAGTAGTAAAGAACATAGATAAGAGAAGGATTTGAAGAGGCAAAACATGAAGCATACTGAGGATAACAGATAGGGAGGAGCTCTCACATAAAACTGCCGCGAAGGAAGTAAAAAATGCATGCCGCAAGAACAAAGAGTTTGTCGTGATAATTGGAATGTCATACTCTATAAGCCGTGTATTGTCATAGAAAATCTATGAATGTCCTATCTTTAACTGATACACAACTTGTACTAAGTTTTTTTTTTTTTGGTCGAACAACTTGTACTATTTGCCTATTTGGCCTTCTGTTTTTCTTGGGTGATCATGCATATCAGAATCGATTGCCAAATTAGGAGGTCAGTCATATATATTGATTGCCAAATTCCATAATCACGCTAATTGCTATTTTTAAGTGGAATGAAAAACTAATGTAGTTTTTAACTAACTAACAAATTAGAAGGTCAGATACATATATCAACAAAAGATAAACCCTTTGCTAGCGCTTCACCTGATATTATGTAAATCAATAAATAATTGGTACTCATATCAATTGGTAGAGAAAAAGGTTTAGTATCTATATCACAACATAGGTGAGGATGTGCCTTCTTCCAGTTGAAAGAGGGCAAGCTCCACCATTGAGAAAAAATAAAGCAAAAACATACACAAGAAACGGAAGAAGAAGAAGAAGAAACAAACTGCTCGTAAGAACTCATCAGAAAAACTTAGAACACTTCAGCCACCTTGCTTGCAAGAACTCGTTCCCGTCTTTCAATATATCCAAATGGGAACCAACCTGCTTTGCCTTTGCATTCCCCTTCTGCCCAACCATTGTTGGTTACCTGTTGAAACACAGACAACTTATCTAAAGCATTCATATGAAAAGCAATGAGTCAAAAAAGGCAACAGGCAACCCAAAACAGAATACAATTTGGGCCTAGCAATAGCAAATCAATCCGTTTGTAACTAATTCATGTAAAGCTCAGCCGTTCTTAACCAAATAACCTAAACTGGATCAATCCAGTCATCATTCATTAAACATCATCAATAAAAACCGTAATCAGTTTTTGCATTTAGATTAAATTGTTGGTTTATCCAAATTCAAGCCCCAAGTCACCCCTAATTCCCATAATATAGTTGAAGTTTATAAATATTCAAGCAACGAATGTAAACCTTTCGCACAACAACGTAGTCACCAATTGACAAACTAAGCTCCACATCAGAAACAGCTTGATATGTAAACATAGCCTGCGATTCATTAACCAGTAAAACAATATAAATCTCAGCACAGCTATGGTATAGACTTCAACTGGAGCAATGCATCACTCAAACCATAATAATGTGAAATTTCTTTGGTTACGAACCTCGCCCAAGAAGTAACTCATGCTGTCTGACATTCCATTATGTGATTCAGATGCATATATACCATTTACTTCCTCATAAGGTGGGGGTGGAGGCATGCTGTTGTCAACAGTGGGGCTAGGAGGCGCTTCAATACGTTGTCGTTCTGATACCATCTATCAATATTGAAAGCATAATTACAACAAAAAATCATTAGTTAATGCACAAATCAAATATTGGATTAAAAACCTTCACTTCAGAATAAGAGGACTATGACATACCTCTCCTTCAAGTTGATCTAGTATCTGAAGGATCCTCTGATGATAAGTACGCTCAGCCTCGACCTTCAGTCATGAACACATTCAATGAGAATAAGGTTAAAACACCAGTTAAAATACAGAAAGGAGTTCATGCAAGCAGAATAAATCCTCTAATTAGAAGCCCCAACATATTAGAAATCTTTAATCTGTTTCGGACTTGAGATAAATAGAGGCAACTGTCAAATGAATATATACTAAGAAAGGGAAGTAGATGAGTTGGCATAGGATTATTTCTCATGGGAGGATAGGCCATCCTGGTGCTCCCTCCACAGAGGGGTGTTGATGTGTGAAAAGGATGATTGGTGTTTAGGCTAAAATGTGTCCTTCTAAATTCTTTTTTTTTCTTTTCCTTTTTCTGAAGTTTCTCTCTTCTCACAAAACATTAGAAGAATCCACACGTGAGAACTTTCCCCTGAAAAGCATACAACTTAGAAGAAAAGTAGCTGATCATCACTGCCTTCCAGTTCCACAAAAAGGAACACAGATTTACACCCATAAAGGCTGCTGAAGCCAAGAAAGAAAACCTGAGGACCCGTTTCTAAATGCTCCTCGAAGATCTAATTTTCCTTTTCAATCTAATTAACCCAATAAACGCCAAAAGTCAGCAGTTTTGTCGTTCTCCTAACCTTACACTTAACGGAGAACAGCCGCCTTTGGCAGATCCCAGAACATATCAGCTCCGTCATTGGACCAAATCTGTTCAGCAATTTAAGAGGGAACAAAGACACTGTGGGTACTTTCTCATCTTTTTTCTTATAAGTTGAAGAAGCTGATCCCTTCGATAGGGATTTCAGAGAGTGTAAGGTTGGTGGAGTCACAATCAGATTTATATCCTTCTAAACCCCAAGTCTCAACAGAACAGAGAAAAATGGATACCTACCAAGAAATACACATTTGATACTTTTGTTTAAGGCTGTCTCCGCCACCCAAATATTTTCCCATCACCCCACCCTCTTTCACTCCCCACCTTCACTTTGCAGAATTCAAAATAGAAACCCATAACCTTAAACACATCTTTCCAAGGAATTCTAATTGACCCTCCCACATGATTATCTGCATTTATTTTAGTTCAACATTTGCTTCTATTCAGTGTGCCACATTGATAGTAAATTCATTTAGAACTCCATAAACATTCTTAAGAACCAGATTACCAACCCTTAAACCTCTATTTTTTATTCAAGAAACTAATAACCGTCTCAGCATTTGCCCTTACAAATCTTCCCTTGCACTATCCCAAAGAAAATACCTCCTTTAGAAATTCTACTACAGACATATACACAGGCATGCTTCCCTTTGGGTAGCTGTTCTCTAAGAGTAATCATTTATCAGGCTTCTCTTAGATTGGAAGGCGGCTGTGATTTAGCATACTCGTTTCTCTCTCTTTTACCAATCTATAATTTCTATCTCAACACAAGTTTGTTTCTCATTCAAAGTATAAAACAGCAATGACTCTTAAATAACTTTAAAAGAACTTGCACTACCATGGCAATGAGTCTTTGGAGAGTCAATCTCTGTTGTTGAGCCTCAACTGCTGCCATTGCTGCAGCTGCTTCCTTCCCTAATATTCCCATATTTGCCTTCAGATCTTGCAACTTTGCTTCTGATGCTTCTAGTTTCATAACATTCTCAGAATTGCCCGGTGTTTCCCTCACTTTTGCTTGGCGTCTGGAAACTTCAATAGCCTGTCTAGGTTCAAAAGAACACACAATGACGTGCTTGTAAAAGAAAGTTATTAGGGTTTAAGGTTTGCAATTGTATGGATATAAGTATGAGGATCATCAATTGAACGCAAAACATAACAGTGATACAGTCCAACCAAATGTTTTTGCAAGAATAAAAAGGACCAAGACAATCAGAAGGTAATTGGTAATCAAAAATTAAAGATACCTGAGCTTCAGCTTCTTGTCGCATTCTGTCGTATCGTTGAGCAAGATGCCGAGCATCTTCCAATGGAGCGCCCATTACCATTGCTCTTAATGGCTCTGCCACCTGATAACAGTTGTAAATCCACATCATAAAATATTAACTTCAGATAGCAGTTAGGAGGAAAAAAACTATCTGAAGATATATCTATAAGATAGTCCCAAGTATGGTCATCAAAATGCAATAATAGAGTTATATTTTATTATTCATCAAAATGAACTTAATTATGCAAATGTATTATTCCTTCCACTACATACTGAAGAGCACTCAAACATATTCTGCTAATTTAAATCAAATCTGTGGATTTCTGAATAAGTGAAGAAAACATGTTAACCTGTGTGCCAAGAGATTTCAACAGAGTCCCCCGCTCCTTCTCCATTTGAGCACGAGCACGTCCATAGCTCAATGAAGCTCTTGATAACGTACTACCACTAGTACAGGTATTTTCTGCCCCATATTTCCTGCTATCTTCAGACAACTTTGTTCCTAGACAGAAAGGCAACAGTTAATACTGTCCTGGGACGTCAGAAAATATGTTTAGCTTGATGAATGACAGAAATTTTGCAAACTCACCAATTTCAACCTGTTTGGATCCGGTGACAATATATCCCTCTACACCACGAACAATATCCCTTTGATAATGCTAAAATATGAATTAAGAATTGAGTAAGGGGTTAATATGTCATTTAAATTGGATTTAACACCAGAAAGAAAGTAGGCAACCTTTCCAGCACGTGTTGATATGTAAAGCTTCTCAAGTTTCTGATGCTGAACTAGTTCTGCCTCATCAGTAACTAAATTATCTGAACCTCCATATCCTCCCGCCCCAAACTGCTTGAGGACAGCCTAAAGTAACACAAACGTAATCAGCAGGCTTGTTTTTATCCAATAAAAAATGAAATGAAAGTGAACTTTTGTCACCGTAACTCGGAACTAGACATGGAACTTTTCTCTCTAAGAAAAACGGAAAAACCATTGCCAATAACATAGAGATATGCAAACAAATAAGAGGGATCAGAATTGAAAATGCACCAAGTCACCAACAAAACACAACTTGTTCATTATTTCTAAACCATGGAACGTATGCATAGGAACACAACTACCTGTACGAAAGACAAGATATGGAGAAGAGTCACACCAGCCTTACAACTAGCATAGGAACAACTTTAACATTTCATTGGGTTAATTGTCATTGAATTTTTCGACTAAAATCATATACCATATTTAACAGTTGGACAGAATTAGTTTGCAAAGCAAAGCCTTTACATTTCGGTGTGTGAACTAACCTGCCCTGAGTCAGATATTATCCACACTAATTTTCGAGGCATACGAGACCAAAGAATCAAAATTTATTTGTTGTATTTGTTCTTTCTAATTTCCCAATTCACCCAACTAATCATATCATATTCCAACCATGTTCACAGATCAATGCACAGAAAAAGATCATGACTTTTTGTTGGACCAAACAATGCAAGAGACAAATCGAGAATCTCAAACCCAATAGCGAAAACGGCAATGCCAGCAGAAAAAAGATATCGAATTTGTGAGGAAAGTATCGGAGATTGAAATGAAATGGGATCCAATGAGAGACCTGTTGTTGCCTAGCGACCTGTTCGCGGAGCCTGGAGGCTTGCTTTCTGATAGCTTCCATTCAAGAAGCTCCAAGGATCAAATCTGCCCAGCTCTCTTTTCTGGGTTTTCGATTTCCAATCTTTCGAGTTGCTTCTTCTTTTGAACAACTCTGGAATTGTTGTTTGAGCTTTTGAATTTTTCCTTTCAGGTGATTTTGGTCCTGCCAAAGACATAAATGAAAATTTTCGCCTAATTTAAACCGGAGATTTTTCATTTTTCCTTTTTTGTTTTTAACAAAAAGGCATTACTACCTTTTTTTTTCTTTTTTTTTTAAATCAAGCATTATTTGTATTAATATTCGCATACACATTGATAATATATTTACATTGTTGATCAGGGAATCGTAGACCACGATGATATCGAATCATGCTATGTTGCAGAATGTCAGTAAAAAGCATTTTGGCCTAAATTGAAACAGCAATCCAAGTAGAATTAGATTTTCTAGCAAACAGACATGTATTTAGTTCGGTAATGCTAACCATACCAAGTGTAAAGCTTGTAAGACACAAATAAGTGTTTGTCAAAAAGCGTGATGAGAAGAATGAAGCTCTTAAGGACAAGGCTCGCTTTTTGGCGCCAAGATTTATCGTAACGCTTTGGATTGACTACAATAAGACATATTCTCCCATAATGGAAATGCAACTCATAAATGTGGTTATTACACATCTCTTTGAGGATCTTGATTGAGAGAAATTTATGAAAGTGTCTGATGACCCTCCATTATCCAACCCAAATAATTCTAAACCATGGAGTGCGTTTGCAATAGAATTAACAGAAGTGACTACTTGGTTGGAAAGAGATACAAAAATGATGAATTATACCCCTGACTACTCATAAAGGAAATGAGTTCTGGATTTGCAATTATAGTTATCTATGTCGATGATAGGAACATATTATGTACTCTTGATGAAATAAGAGAAGAGAAACCACGAGCTACTTGTAATCCGAATTGAGATGAAAGATCTTTGGAAACTCGGTTTTGTCTAAGTCTTGAGTTAGAACATTGAGCTTGTGGAATACTAATCCACCAATCTGCATATATCCAAAAGATGCTCCGGCCTGCTAGCACTTCCAATGATCGATCAATGGTTAGATTAAAGGAAGACTCATTTTGTCCAAAGGAAATAGACGAAATGAGAGATCCCTATTGTTGTTTATTTCTAATGATAAGCGTTCATCATTGGATGAGTTTTTTAATGAGTTTGGTTGGCTGAGATTAATACAAAAAGTTATAAATGGTTGATGGAGTGGTTTGGATGATGGTTGATGGCTCATTACAAGTTTCTTGATTCTTCTGAGTCTGTTTGTGTTGGATGGAGTGGTTTTGCAGACGTAGAAGACACCATGACTTGGTTTTTAGATTTGGACATATGAACTTTTTCTTCTGTTGCATGGGGCATGAGCTACTCTGTTATTTTGAATTTACCTAATAGCTGCTGTTCTGCAGATTTAGGTTGTTTCTAACAAGTTTTTACAATTTTCAATTTAATAGATTTGATACAAGTTTTTACAATTTTCAATTTAATAGATTTGATAACCTTATGTGAATCATGGATAGTGTTTGTGGACAGAATCAGCTTCTTTCTTTACTTCCTTCTGAAAGCATTTCAGGCTGTTTGTTCTTTATCCTGCAATGATTTGGTCGGTTGCTCTAGCGGGAGGAGTTTGGAGCGAGGTGGCTTTTGGCCTAGTTTTCTGCAGCAACTTTGTATATGACTGCAAATGCTTATGTTTATTGGTATTTTGGCAGTCAATTCTTTCCTCTCATCTGTTTTCTTATTTTCCCTACCTTCTAGATTTTGTATTGTGTTGGTGGTGGGTAAGATTTATGTTCTGGCAGCTTCCCTATATCTTTGATTTTCTCTATTTTGGTTGTTTTGCTCTAACATAGTTCCTATAAATTTATCTAACATAGGAACAGTGATGAGAGGAAAAAACTCCCTATATACTCAAAAATTTCAAGGGAAGGACTTAGGAGATCATAGTGAAATCTGTAAAATACATGTATGTGATTACTGATTTTGGTCACGCTAGCTTGTCCGTATATAAAATTCCGATGGAAAAACCTTTCAATTTTGCAAGTTTTCTTACCAATGTCGGCAACATGTCATACAATTGTACATCCCATTGATACTCGGATTAAAATCACAAGGCATAATTAATTTATAGTAGCGTTGACTTCCAATACTATAAGACTAGTCATCCATTTTAACTTTTTGGTTGACCCTTTTCTCGTTTTGACCTAGCTAATTGCAGTCATGTTACGCATGTAGTGGCATGGAGTACGAGAGGGAAGAAACATAAGTGGAGAGGTAACTAATTAAGAAAAATGGGAATTTCGATTAGGAGCATTTCGATTATTACCACATGATCCTTTTCTTACCAGCCACTGAGCCACCAATTTAGAAAGGGTTTGTCAATATTTGGTACTTACGCACTATACTCCATCAGCTTCCTACCAATCCTACATCTATAAGAACCATGCATTGCCAACATCTGAATTCACCATCTTATTCCAAGTGTTAGCCTTCTACCTTTTCTTCTAAGTTTTGCATTTGATTGAGGATTTGAGGGATTAATATGGGTTCCAAGTTTGCACAAGCACTTCTTGCAATGCTGCTAATTGCTTCGATGGTGGCATTTAGCACAGCCAGCAAGGACTGGCAGCAGCGGAACTACACTGGCTGGGGTTTCAACCATGGTCCATATCACCTCAACAAGACTGAAGGACCCAACAAGATCGTTGTCGGTGGCTCGGAAAACTGGCATTATGGTTTTAACTATGCAGATTGGTCTCTGAAAAACGCCTCATTTTACGTCCAGGACACTCTAGGTGAGTCTAACTATATGCTTTGAAGATTTCAAACTTCTCTGCACAGCAATATGATAGTGGTTTAACTGCATAACTTAGTTCTTTGATCCTTATCAGCAACATTCTAGTTCTTAATACAAGAAATACCTAGCTATTCAATTACGTGGCCATATGTATAATTCATGACGGTGTTTCGGGTGCTTGCAGTTTTCAAGTATGATCCACCAACCAACTCCACAGGTCCTCACAGCGTGTACTTGCTACCAAACCTCTGGAGCTACATACACTGCGACTTAAGCCAGGCCAAGATGGTGGCAGGTCCGACACAAGGAGGCGGTAACGGCTTTGAGTTTGTGCTCAAGAGCTGGCAGCCTTACTACTTCGCCTGCGGCGAGCATGGCGGTGCTCATTGTAAAGACGGAATGATGAGGTTCTTCGTCTTCCCAAAGCTTCGTGGCTGGCATTATTAAGAGTTTGAGATGTGAAGATCGAAGACCTTGATGCTTCGTTTCTTGGAGATAGATTTTTAGTATTCGATTAATACCCTTGAGCAAATAACAGGACTTGGCATAAAGTTTTGAAACATTGTAGCACTACTAGTCCTAGCTACATTTCCTGTATAATTTCTTTTTAGTGACATGTTTAGTTATGTGACCAAGTATAACCAAGTGTATGCATGTTTCTACAAGTTTGAAATTCTTCGGACAGTTTGTCTTAATAAAAGAATAGTTAATGAAAATGAAAGCAACTTCTTCAAGCTTTTACCTAGCTGTTGCATTCTGGCGACGAGTCTTTGCTTGCGTATGGGACATTGCGTGTATAAAGGGTAAGAAGCCTTATTATAAGCAAGGAGCGAAACGCAGTCATGGACTATTGGTAACACTCGTGAATAACCGATATCAATTTGCACCATATCCACCAAAGCAAGTATTAAGTATACCAAACTTGAGATGCATAGCATATTCAATTATATATTAATCACGTGAGAATGTGGTCAGAAATACTCATTTAGGTCGCCAGTGTTCAGAACTAGAAACCCATATTCATATCCTCATGTGGTTGAGCTCTGTGTCCAGCTGCTTTCATGATCCGCAAAACACTCAATCAGATGTTTTCGGAATTCCCACATTCTGCACCGACTGATCTCTTCTTCAACTCGAAGACCTTGGGAAAGTTGATTCATGTAGTACATAATAAATATGCCACAATCCAATCTGCAAATCAAAAAGACATACAAGTAGATGTTAAATTTTTTTCATAAGTTTTGTCTGTTCCGATTACTATTCACAGATACTTACGATTTAAAATCCTGTTGTGGACACTTGAGATCATTCTCTAGTTTGAAGTCAATATTGTGATCCACCATCCAAGTTAGCGATCTTTTTTCATCTTCAGTTAGTGACACAATTGCCCAGCTTTCTGGATTTCTGCTTGTCATCTTCCTTTTTGTTCCTTCCAGCAGCATTGTTGGAGCTTCTTTTTGGGTTGTATGCAACCATTTCTGTATCATTAGATGCTGTCCTTTACACAATATACATTAGTGCATACCCACATATAATATAAATGAACTACGATACAATACAATAACAATATTTTCTCACCATTTGCTTAGCGACCTCATAGCATGGATCAATATGAAGTCCTGACCTCTTCCTCAAAGGATTGTAATGTGTCCATTTCTTCTCACTTTTGTTTAAGATGAGGAGAGAGTAGTGGAACTTTGATATTATTGGGAAGAATACATAGTCGATTTTTGCCATACTCCTCAATAGCGGATCAAAAACTAACTGGTTCAATCCCATTTTGTCACGAGCCTCATCTCGCACTTGATCTATCTTTCCTCTCTTGCTTTGCTTTCGTGCATCTTGTATTGATACATAATTCTGTAGATGATATTGTGTAAGAACAATGTATTAGTAAATCATTTCACAGTTTCAACATTTGACTAAATCATCTAATCATTCAGCACTTACCCAGTACAAAGTTGATATGTATGTTGATTCTTTTACACTACTCTGTTGTTCCAATAGCTCCATAAATGCATCAATGAGCTGGAATGAATGGGTTAAGATGTACTCAGAAATCAACTATTTTTCTATCATTAAAGATTTTAAGGCAACTAAATAGTGTAGTATGTAAATGATTGTGTCTTACATTGCTAGCAACTGCAGTATCTTTTATTAACTTTTCCACATCTTGACGTGTGACACTTGCATTTTTCCCGCTCCAAAATAGTCCCCTGCTGACAAATTGGAAAATGGTTAGTTTCTTAAATGCAGCGGTTAAGCACTCGATTTAAGACAGTGTTTGTTCTTTTGTTCTGGTGCAGTAGGTATTACACCCCAAGTCCAGTCCAATTTTCGCTCAAATTTCACACAAGTCCAGTCCAATTCTATCTTAAAAGAACCAGAAAGAAGAACAAAAAACCTGAAAGTAACCATTTTCATCAGGAAACACAAATTAATATTGTTTGGTCATAATCATGATTCATGAACAGATAAATCCCAATTTTACAAAGTCACTGTCAGTCTGTCACTAGAACTCATCACTAACCAGGGTAAACAAAAAGAAACTATAATGTCACTGAAACCTCAAGTTGACTATAACTGTTAACAAGAACAACTCGGTCTCACAAAAACATTTCTATATGGGAAAACATAAGGTTATTAATGTTACTTACCTAGTACCAGCCATATTCCAGAATGCTTTCAACTTTTGCTGATGTTCATCATCCATTAATTTGAATACCTCATATCTTTCAAGACGGAAGGATTCTTTCCTAGAGCATTTCCTTTTCCTTGGGCTCTCCTCTTCTTCTGAAGCAGAACTGTCCTCAATTATTACAATAGGTTCATCTTTCTTGCCAGCAGGAACCTGAATTGACCTTGAAGGTACTGCACGAGTTGGATCAGATAGAGCATGTTGTATTTTTGCTTTTTTATTGTTAGGCACTACATCACACACATAATCGGGATCCAGTTGCTGTTTTCTAAAGGTTACTGCAGTTCCTTTTGGTGGAGACCTCATTTCATGGCCAATTTGAAATACCTCAATTTCATCCCTTGGACTCGGTAGAATTGCAACAGAGGGACTTTGAAAGTTCAGCTGATCAGCTGTATTGATCTCCATCTTTCCATCCCTTTCGTCCAAGTTGTTCTTCACATCAGATTGTTCATCGTTGTGTTGGAGCTTTCTTCTTTCCTGTACCTCTTCTCGTAATTGTTTGCTTGATTCTCTTTCCTTATTCTCTACCTTCTTTAGCTGGAGTGTAAAGGCCAAAATGAAACAAATGTACCAAGATCCAATATTGAGTGAAAGGGAAATACATGAATTTGGTAAAAATATAAAACTGACAGTGATTTAGTTAAATCTACCTCATCTTGATCGACTTCTCCTTCCTTGTGCTCTTGTATTTCATTTTCACCATTTATTCCGGCTTTAACGCCATCTTGCTCCTTGAAGAAAGGCTTGGATTGTTTTATTAGCCAAACAAATTTAACATCAGTACTGATTTGCAATACATGAACTTTCAGATTACTAAAACTCCATGACTAGTGTTCAATCCTCACCTGAATAGCACAGATAGCTATTTGTTTCATTTTGGTGTTAAGCTCTGGAAGGCTCCATTTGATTAGGGTTGGTACATGTCCCTCAACTACTTCCCTCCCACTGATTGGTTGGATAATATTTGTTTTCTCACACAACCAAAACTGCACAGACAAACCCAGAAGATAGCAAATTTTAGTATGACAAACCCAAAAGATATCCAATATGATAGTTATATAAAAATGGATTGCGCTTACTGGTATAAGAAGCCCACATCCAGAAATTTCAGATTTGCTCTGGACTTTCAAAGATTTATTTAAGAACTCTCCCACTGCTTCTGCCCATGAATATCTTGAAAGGTTTTCAAAGTCCTCACAATATTTCATTAGATCCCAGGAAATTTCTGAATGAGCAAACAGGAATGTAGTGAATAACTCCATGAGGGTAAGACGTACTACATCTTCTATATCTGTTCGTTCATTCCCATTCAATAAATTTATCAGTAGACTGTGTATCAATTTGCGGCTCCGTGGCTTCTTTTCTCTCAAGAAATATCTCCAAGTGAAGTCCGATTTGTATGATCTATTTGGACCCGGAGGCCTGAATAGAACCGCTTCACCATGTTGAGGCAGTCCAAGAATCTGAGAAATGTCTTTGGAACTTATAGCAACATCTCTAGAACCAAAATGAAAACTTGTGGTCTCTGGATTAAAAATTTGGATCAAATTTAGTATGGGAGTATGAGAATCTTTACAATGTGATTTGGAAATCGTGCCATTACGAAATGCTTCTAACAATGGCCCAAATGGAGTTTTCTGGAGCAACTCCAAGTGGCTGTCCTTAACTATCTGCATTGTTACCAACATTGGCTGCACATTGCAACGGATTTGAAGATATGGCTTTCTGCACATCTTACAATCTGCATATATGTAAGAATTAGACCACATTGTCAGCTATAATCATTGTGCATGAGAAATGAACCACATCCACAACAAAGCAAGAAAGTAAACAAACAAAATCAAATTCTAATGTCAAATCTATAAATCGATACGCTGTCAAAGTTACAAGAAACTCACCTGACGTACCACTGTCCTACAACATAGGAATTGTTGTAATTTTTTTCAGTCTACAATTACTTCCAACTCGAAACTAAATGCATATTGTTAATATTTTTGTTATGACAAATGCATATTGTCAATATGGTTTACTGAGCTACTTAAAAGTTAACAATCTTGGCATCTTGCCCACTATCCACAGAGAAAATTTCACACAAAGAACATGAAGAAAAAAAAAAAAAAAAAACTTCAGGGTAACCTAAATCCATCATCCTAGTTACAAACACATTTTAACACAAATAACAAAGCAAAAACAACAAATCCAAAACAAACCCACTTTCAGTGATACTCGAATGAAATCTAAAGCTAAGAAGTTGTCCCACACTACAAATTGGTTAGAGACCTGAGTAAAATTAGAAAGGAAACAAAAATTAACAAGAAAAGTAAAGTGGGTGTACCTTAGATTTGCAGATAAGTGAAGGGGGAGTTGTTGAAGTTGACTGGAAGGTGAATTTAGTTGATGATCTAGTGTTGCTGGGTGCGGCCGACTTGGGTAAAGCTAGAGTCTTAGATAAATGAGGATGAAATAAAGAGAAAAGGCAGAGTAGAGAATGGTGGTTGAGATGAAGCTGTGCCATTGAATGCTGAAAACGGGAGCTTACTCAATGCTTTGGTTTATCACAAGCATCAAAGGGCGCCTTCCTTTACCCAGAAACGGAAAGCAAGTAGTGGCCCTCCTTTTAAACCATTTTTTCAAATAATATTTAAAGCCCTAAGAAATCTCCGTCTTTCTCACCCAAAACGGGAACGGCCATCTTCATCGGCGATTTGCCCTAACTCTAAACCCCTCTATCTTCGAAACCCAGAAAACAATCCCTTAATTGTTTCAATTGAATCGTCAGAGGTAAACTCTTGTCTCAGTTATTACCTTTCTTTCAATCTGCTCAAAGTTCCTCACTTTTTGTTGTTCATCAGTCGATTGAGTGAAGCAAACAAGCAAGATGTGATATAGGTTTTGTTTTTGATAATTCATAATTCAATGATATTATTCATTTTTTGTCATGGTGCGACTACTATTTCAGTATTTCTAATCATGATTGAGTTTAACTAATGGCAGTGCCCCTCTACTGTTTCGCCTTTTATCAATAATGCTAAACATACAAATACTCTACATTTTTATCTGGAAATAATCACAAGACTAACTCTTACAGTGTTGTACTTGGTACTGCTTATTTGCTTTGGCCATACTTTGGAAACAAAACACTTGCACCAGCTTGAGTTGTTTCTGTGACAGTGTGACTGCTAGTTTCCTAAACCATTACTCATTCGCTGGCAGCATCCTCTCCTTGGAAATCTGGAGCTTAATTTTGATGGCTCGGTCCTGTCTAATTATGGTAGTGCAGGTGGTTTTGTTTTCCGAGATGTTACTGGGAAACCAATTCTTGCTGCTGCTGCTAATTCTTTGCCCACCAGTGACATCTTAATAGTTGAAGCACTTGCTTCAAGAGCTGGTTTTCATGCTGCATGGTTACATGGTTTTTCTCATCTGGAGGTTGAGGGAGATTCTAAACTTCTCATTGATAGTCTAGTTTGGAGTCATCAATACTCCTTCCTAGATTCAAACCTTGATTTGGAATATTCATCACCTGGCTAAGAAGGTTCTTGTCAAGTCTTGGAGACAGATCAAATATCAAGCATGAAGGCCATTTTGTTACTAGCTCGAATTTTTTGGTACATTCAGTCCCTTCCCAGGTCTGCTACTAGCTCTTCTTTTTTACTCACTCCAATTAGGCTGTATTAGGGGAAGTGTGTTGTAATATCTTTTATGTCGTCCAAATTAAAAACAAATAGTGGTAAACATGCTGTTAATGGTAGAGAAGGATCACTTGAGCCTCCTGGCCAAGTGGTTTGAAGTGGGTTTCTTTCAGGGGCATCTACAGTGCCAATATAGAGCATTATTCTTCTGGTGAGCTGTGGCCTAATTATTTCTTGAGAAATCCCGAGAGATCTTCGGTTTAAATCTCACTTGTCAACAGTACATCTGATATTAGTTGATGCCAATTCTCTAAAACTCAGTTGATAATTTGATATAGCAGATTTTGATGATCTTTCCCAGGTCACAACAAGAATATTATGAACACGGCATCTCTATGCTGGATATACTGATGTTGTACCATTGCTGTATTTCAACATGGAAGCAACTGTTTAATTTCGTGACATGTTGCACAATCAAATACTTGACTCGAAAAAGAAAAAAAATACAAAGCAAAACCTCACTTCTATTACAATAAATAACTATGCTAAATGGTGCTGAAAGCTACAGTAATAAATGCAAGCAACTTTATATTGGATATACAACTGCAGCAGCACTGTCATTATTGTTTACAGACATCATTAGTCGCATGGAATGAACCATGTTTTTTATGTAACTAACTATTTGTGTTGGGGACTTCGAGAAAGCAAACACTGCAGAAGAAAAGGAAATGTAGTGGAGTGAGGGTCATGCAGTGGTAGTTTATTTTCTTAAGGAAACAAAGATTATCAGTCCGGCTATCGATTTCTATTGATGAAACTTACATTAGAATCTTGGGCTGGCAGAGACATAAGCGTAAATGATGGCCAATATGATAATCATCACCATAATCTGCATCCAAAGATGGATTAGTCAATGTGATTTCTGGAATGATATTAATCCTTTTCTATAATAATTTTCTATTTCTATTTCTATTTCTATAAGCAACTCACCAGAGCTGAATTGAAACTCTGCTCACTCTTGATTATATATGATTTCCTGCTGTGATTTATAGATGCTTGTCAGGAATCAGTACACAAACATTCAATATTCAGATAATAGAACTGTGCACTATGAAGTACCTGTTGGTTAGTGCTCCAGACTCCCTGCATGTTTTCTGCACTGATTCCAGCCTGCTCAATGTTTTTGTTGCATTGGGATCCTTCTTGTCAACCTGTGCCAAGATTCAATATAATGTCTGAGAATTACAACAGCAAATGGACAAAGAAACCTTTGCATCAAAATGAAAGCACTGATGACAGCAGTAGAAATCGTAAGCAGATAAGCTTTTAGTAAGCATTGGAGCCAGACAAATAAGCTTTGTTAAAGTAGTTTTATAATTATGAAAGACACAAAAGTCATGTACAATTTATTTCTATTCTCTCTTTCTTAAATTGTTTTACTTAGACATTAATCATTCACTGTTCAAACACAAAGTTGGAGTTTGTCAGATATATCTTAAGCCTAGTTCCCCGGGTTTATTGTTAAGCCAAGGCAATATTTTAAAAAGCTAGTATATCCTTGTTTCTAGAAGCATCTTACCTTGGACTTTATAATGGATGAAAAATCATAGAAAGCGGCATAGACGTCAGCCATCGTTCTTGTTTTATCAATGATTTTTGCTGTAAGACCTAAAAAACATGACAATAAATGGAAAATTGTTACTGGATTAGGACGAAATATCACAAATAAGATAAAATTCAAACCAGTATCACAATACTGCTTGCTCTATCTAACACCAGACCAGAGAGAGAGAATGGGTGCATAAGTATAGATATGCGTGTAGAGGAGCCTGCAAAGGTAGTAGATTGTGGACATCTCTATATATTAAGAAAAGAAGGCTGCTAGGATCAATTGAATTATACACTGAAATCGCATGGTGCCTATGCCTACCATCCTCTTTTACAAACCCTTTCTTAATAAATAATAAATCCAATTGTATTAAACTAACAGGAAAGTATCAGTTTCAACTAGGAAAAAAAAAAAAAAATACCACGTTGATATATTGATATCTTACCACGCCTCATTTTCACCACACCTCTGAAGACCTCAATGTTGTTGTAGCATAGTGCTAGTGTGCCAATTGCCATGACCTAGTACAAGCAG
Source organism: Fragaria vesca subsp. vesca (assembly GCF_000184155.1). Taxonomy (NCBI): domain Eukaryota; kingdom Viridiplantae; phylum Streptophyta; class Magnoliopsida; order Rosales; family Rosaceae; genus Fragaria; species Fragaria vesca. The sequence continues at coordinate 10,899,838 of NC_020492.1, read as the reverse complement.
CGTAAACAAATGAGATTCAAACTTCATATAGAAATCTGCTTAGTTTCAAGAGGATCATGGTTGAATAGATAAACTGTAAAAACCAAATTACAGAAGAGGATATCAACTTAATAAGCTCTGACAATTCAAATAACAGAGGACTATTGACAAAGAGTCGATCAGAAACAGTATATTGAAGCCTTCAGATACTTCAAGAAATCAAGAGCTCATTTAGAGAGTTACCATTTAGTTAAATTAGGCATATCTCGGAAGTAAAACCACTAAATACTGCCCAGCAAACAATTTTATACCATCATCAGTAAATAAAAGACGAAACGTCTTATTATTCACTAACTTTACAGGCACATAACATCTTACTTAAAATTCTTAGATTAATATCATTGCAACTTCATATCAAAACCACAATTCACATGTACATATTACTGAAAGGGGGTCATCTATAATCCAAAAGGAAGAATTTTTAACCTTCTCTTATTACAATGACTAAATAAATTCCCCCTGCCCCACATGGCAAAGTGAGGGAGACCCTCATTTCTTGTCAATATATCTAGAAATATCCTCCTAGCAAACTGCTAGTGTGGCTTTCTATGAACAAACATAGAAAATATATGAGATGGTTGCCCATCACACAAGTTTCCCACTCAATATTAGACAAATAATTTTCCTTTACCAATATATAGACAAAGTACACGTGTTATGACACAAGACTGACCAACAGTAGCGATTTTTGGTTGAGAACATCTTTATACCTGAGGGATAGCGCAAAACTTAAATATAGCAGGATCTCTCAAATCAGACATGTACTTCAAGCAGTCTTCTATATGTAGCAAAGAATTAGTGACCATGTCATTCAAACACTGCACTGCCTTGTCTGAGTTTTCTTCATATTTCAAGTCCTGCAACCATAAAAAGTTAAATCAATTCAGTAAAGGCTTTCTACTGTGTAATGGGTTAGATCTGTTAGATCTAAATACTTGTGTCATCCAACAACCGTATGTTTTCATGATGAGCAGGAATGAAATGGAGCAAAGTCATTGGAAACAAAGAGCAATAGCAGTTAATACCATGAGATCTGAGATTAAATACCTCGAGTTTGTTAACATATTTACTCCAGATCTGGCGCGGCCAAAACATGCGTGACTTGGGTATTTCATTAATATCCTCCAGATAATCTCGAATAATGTTTGTTTTCTGTAATTAGCAAATTCATACATTGTTTATTAGAACCAAACTTCCAAACCAAACTTGATATGGAAAGTAGTCCTTGCTTGATATGCCATTGATTTACCTGAAGAAATAAGCCCATTGAATTTGAGTGTTCATCTGTAGCCAAATCTTCCAACTCAGCAGCATGGAAAAGCTTGGACAAACCTAAACCAACAAGTCCTGCCACATAGTGGCAGTACTCATCATAGTCCTCAACTGTTTCTACCTGCAAGATGAGGGCAACTTAAGTGGTGGAGCAATTACTTTACACAGGAGCAAAAGTTACACGCTGAATGTAGTTAGGAATAGGAGTCATATGCATGGAAAACATTTAGCACTTCATTGCAGAATCTTAAATCCCAAGATACAAAAGCTTTTCATGGTCATACATGCCCAAAGTATGGTCCACTTTATAAACTATGGACACTAGATACTGCAAAGTATCAACAATGAGGTTGACCACAGAATATGTTATATTTAATGTACAGTTGGAAGTATGAACTCATAATTTTTAAGCTACTTGATAAAATTGTAGTTCAAATACAGAAGAAGCTACTTGATAAAATTGTAGTTCAAATACAGAAGCCGTAAATCATTTCTATGGTCGATCTAAAGATGGTCTCTTTAAGAGAGACCGTCATATAATAGAAATCAGAAAAAATATATATAAAAATCCCATTTCTATGTATTATGTGCGTGTAACAAAAGGTTCAGTATATAGTATAAAATATCATGCACAGTCAGTCAAACGGTTAAAAGGTCTCTAAGAAAGGGATTTTCCTGTCAGTAAGATATTTACTTGGTAGAAATGAGGTAGAAAAAAATTGTTTATGAATCCATAAGCAACTCTAGGACCTTATCAACCTGTGTTTGCATGAGCATATGTGTGTCATTGATATGAATGCATGAGAATCATGAAAAACTTATATAACATCGTCCAAGATTTGTACGCAATAATTGCATTACAAACCTCCTTGCAGATAAACTTGGCCATCCCTGCCCCCATTCTTTTGGTAATATCCTCAATTGCCTCCTGATAACTGCAATACAGCATACGAATTCCATATCAATAGCGTCAAATGAAAGCTCCGATGATATAGAAATATTTTAACTACAATAGGAAACAAGTAGAGTTGTCACCACATGAATTAAGGGCCTCACTTAAAGATCACAATTGAACTTTGCAATACAAGTATCCCATCAAGCCATTTTGAAAGCATAAACTTATGGCAAGGGACAAGTATCATAGTCTTTCATGTATTCTATCTTATATCACTAATGGAAGACTATGATCTGGAGTACTTGTTATTGACAGGTCCAGGATTCATTCAAGTAAAATAAGCGCCAACTGAGTTAAGTTTACACATGAAATTTCAAGACATCATAGAGGGAGGACAAATCAAAAACAGTTGGCTACTATATGCAAGAGAACGCAGTCCATATCAGCCTCACGAAATCTAAAGGGGGAGCTTCAACTCATGGAAGATTCTGTCAAGTGCGTACATTGGTTTGGAAATTTAATACTCATACATTTGAGTATGTTGATTTGATGGTCGACCAATCAATTGGAAGTAAGAGTCTTATATAAGTGTATATTAATAATAACAGAGTCAACAACTTTCTCCAAACTATTTATCACAATAGAAATTATCAAATGATATGGCAATATTTTTTATAAGCACATGCTACACACTGGGCCCTGAAATGAACAAATGAAATTTGCACATCATTTTGAATGTGGACCAATTGAATAAGCAGAACTATGCTTACAAAGCTCCAAGCACTCATTCACGAGCTAGATTTAATTCGCAACCTTTATTTGTTCATGTATTCGCTATAACTGGCAGCGGACCAGTCTAGTCACCTGCAACTTGTGAGCTACAAGTAATCTAAAATACTAAGTGCTAAGCATCTAAGTAGCCTTCACACAGCAACAAGATGAAAGAAATGAAAATAAAGCAAGCAAAGATTAGGATCAGTTCATCAGTAGAGAAGCTAGCATGGATTCTTAAGAATGAATAGATTATTGGGAATGCACAAAAAAAGAAGAAAAATAAATCAAATTGGATAAACCTATAAGGTTAGGAACATACCCCTTCCCAAGTTCCAGAAAAGCAGTTGCAACATGATGAAACTCGTCCATGAGAACTTTGTACTCCTTCGTACCACCTTAAGACAAAGATGCAGCTATTTGAGCAAGCAGACCATGATATCCATTAACATAATAACATGCATGTACCTTACTTTACACAGACCTACAGGCTAAAACAGAAGTACCTGAGCCTTATCTTTTAATTTTTGTTTACTTTTTTGTTTATTCTTTAATCAATGTAAATCCAAGAGTGTTTGCATGCACTTAATATGATAATATATAAAGCCTATGTATATATACAAAAAACGAAAATAGAAAAGAAAAGAAATTAACCTATGTGAAGCATTATTGAAGAGAACAAGTTTACTGACGCATAATAAGTTCTCCATAGTATTGCTGTGTCTACAGGAATATACAGAGAACACAGGAAGGATGGAGTATTAAAATCTGAAATCACTCACATGCAAAATGCCACTTGGGATCATATATGTGACGATGGAAAGCAATCAGGATAGGAAGTTTGACATCTGTCTCTACCGCTGTATCATCCTCTTTAAAGAATCCACCGGAATAAGATACATCAGTGAGAATAGAGATAATACATTAGCACCGAAATAATTGAAAGAACAAATTAAACTACACTACTAATAACAGTAACACAAGTAATCCACATGAAAGAGGAGCAGACTATATCAACTACAGATAGTTTTGTGCTGGCCCAAAGTAGAAGACAATGCTAACAAAACATTGAAGCGTATAATTGTGAATCAGCAAGATCCGTCCCTTCTTAGTTTTGGTAAAGCAATGTTATGCAGTCTTTGATTCATTAGTCATGAGCTAGATAAGCAGTCTTTCTATGCATTGAGAACTAATTTGTCTAGCTCCAATTTTTCCTCAGTGATTAAACTTGGGTATTTAAAGATCCTAAACCACAAAATTTAGAGATTGTTGCCCAAAAATCAACAGCACATGCACAAGACTAATGAGTGGTTAAGAGACTTAAGGTGAAACAGACCAAAGTGAATCATTCACACACAATCAATAGTAAAAGCATTTAGAAAGCATAAGACCATAGATTATAGATACGTACCAACAGTGTCTAGAGCTCGAAGAACCAGATAAAAAATACAAACCTGCAATAGAGAATGGTCCGTATAAGCAACAAGTAATAATAGAATCGTAGAATGAAATCACAACAAACAACAACAAGAGAGAGCAAAAGAAAAGACGTACAGCATTGCGGAGCTCAGGGCCGAGCTGCTGAATAACGAGAGCGAAGCTGCGAGAGACTTTGTGAAGCATGGTGTAGCAGAAAGCCCAATGAGGCTGCGGAGGGATCTGCTTCTCCAGATTCCTCGCCGCCATTTTCAACTTCAAAAGAGGGTATATGTCATCTGGGTGTTTCAGCATCGCCCCAAAGCTACCCATTTCGCGATCTCACACGAATCGCAAAACCCAAATCGCAGAATCTGAAACAGAGCAAGAGAGAGCAACAACCAGAAAGGGAGACTGAGCAAGTGAGAAAACAGACGATGGTTTTGTAGAGGTGGGCTGGTCCAAGGTGGCGTCCTCGACCTTGGAAAAAGTCGTTGATGATGAGCTCTCTCTACTCACACACTTCTCGGTTTGTGTGTGTGGGGGGGTTTAATATAGATTTCAAGAGCCTGTAAAGTCTTTCTCTAAAATAATGGTATTGGCTGGCGGGCGATGATGGTGATGTGTGAAAGAGTTGTAGTGAAAACAACTTATACGGCAGGATTTGTTTGACGAGAACAACGCTTGTGATACGCAGCTACCTACCTACCTCTGCTGTCCTGCTCCCACAGAGTGACTTTGGTTGGAAGTCTCAAACTCTACTTAGTTGTCATGGACTTGTGCATTATCCTTAGTCCTATGCATTTTTCTTAGTTTTGCTTTCGTTGGTTTAGTTTTTTCGGATTTCTTTTGGTTGTAGTTTTTTTGGATTATGTTTTTATTTTACAACAGTCAGTCAGGAGTCTGTCGGATTGTTATGCTTGACTAAGCAGGGTTTTCTACCTAATTGGTAGTTTGATTTTTGGCAAGTGAAGATGTAATGCCCAATGGAGTCATCCATTCCCTCAAAAATAATGTTGTTTATCATAATGCCTCTGCCTCGAGATCGATGAACACGAAGTGAAAAAAATGCAAACGAGCCCTACTACACTACCCATTACTTCAAGAATTGTAGTGGGGTATTTGGACCCTAATACCTTAAAATTTTTATTTCAATTCATTACAGGTAACTACATGTGTCATGAATCAAACAACACCTAAGAGAAAACTCTCTCTCATCAGAAATCAAGGAAACGCATCTTCGACTTCTTCAGCTCTTGTCCGCTGACTTGAAAACTCATAATTAAAAATACACATCAAGAAGATAATGTAATGCAGATTTTTTTTTTTATAAGATAAATTACAACTACGTGAGTCAAACTCATAACCTCCCACTTATTAAAAAGAAGACTATATCATTAGACCAACTGGTATTGAGCATAATGTAATGCAAATTACTAAAAAATTTCTTAATCCCCAGAATCAGGCCCCCTCACCTGCAGGACTGAATTTGATGGACAAAACGGGACACTTCATTTATAGCCATTAGATCTAAATGAGAGAAATCTGAGGGGTGAGACAAACTTTACACACTTTTTTTTGATCCACCCAATCCCTTACCCCTCCAGTCCTCCACTCCTTCGGTTTTTGCACTCCGCCTCTTCCTTTCTCATTTTCTCTTCCTCTCCCCCGCTCTTTGTTCTTCTGGGTTTTCTCTACAGTAAGCAATTTGGCTTTAAATTTCAATCTTATTGTTTTCTAGGTTGAACCAAAATCCAGGATTCATTTTGTAACTATGAATATGCAATCCTTCTGAAAAAATGAAATGAAAGATAAGGGGATAAAATCAAAGTTACCTATCCCAATTAATTGCATAAGAACAATTCAGACAAAACCCAGAACACCCAAATGCATCTTTTTCTTTTTTTTTTAACGGATGCGTCACTTTCTTTTGTAAACACAAAATTGGCAGATTCCAAATGTTCCCCTAGCTAAACATCGGAGCCTCTAAACCCCTAAATTCTAGTTCAACTTGAGAAAAGGGATTATGCAGATTGAAGCAGTTGACCAACAAAGCATAGGAATCGAGGGCTCGCTGGAGCTGCATGTTCAGTGAGCTAACGCCGACGCCCATCAGCGTCGGCACACATCAACCCGCTTTTCTTGTTCTACCCGATCCACTCGATCACCTCCTTCGGCACCTTCGACCCGTCGCCGGTGACATCTCGTAATTCTCAAAGAAAATTCAGAACAACAAAGAGAGGGGGAGAGGAAGAGAAAATGAGAAAGGAAGAGGCGGAGTGCAAAAACTGAAGGAGTGGAGGACTGGAGGGGCAAGGGATTGGGTGGATCAAAAAAAAAAGTGTGTAAAGTTTGTCTCACCCCTCAAATTTCCCTCATTTAGATCTAATGGCTACAAATGAAGTGTCTCGTTTTGTCCCTCAAATTCAGTCCCGCAGGTGAGCGGGCCTGTCCCCAGAATATATGCTAGCTAGAAATTAATCTTATATAATGTCCGGGTGAGCAAATATGGGAACGAGTTTGGCTTGTTGGATGTTGATAATTACTTGGTGTTGGCCGTACTTTCTCATTCAACCGGAGAGTAATCTTTTTTAGAAATCGAATGGATTTGATCTTATACATACACAAGGAAAATAATCAAAAAAGAAAGAATATGAGTTCTTCTTTCTTTTATCACTTAAGAGCCGTGCGAGGTAAAAGTCTCATGCACAGTTTTAAATGAGAGAAAGAAATGACAAATCCTCTTTTCGACTTGAATTGACTCTCTCACTCCGGTTAAAGCAAGTGGTTATCCAAGACACCTGCAATCGTTTCCCAAGACTGTGTACACATTTTCAAAACAATTACATCCACCATAATAATCGGTTGTAGTCGAACAACAAGAAAATAAGGCTCATGATAAGGCTGAGGTTGTAGTCTATATCTTACTTATTCTCTTCTTTTTGCCCAAAAGTCATACTTTCCAGTAACATTTTCTCTTGATAAAATGACCCTAATTAAGTTGGGTCCTTAATTATCATCATGCAATAGCTGGGGACTTTTTTATCATTTAAAGACTTCAACAACCCTTTTTTATAAAAACCCTATTGTGGAAAGGAAAAAGCTCCATTGCTCAAAGATCATGACGACCAAAAGGTCAACCATGAATAGTCCGAAGACTATACAAATGCATAGCTACACTAAATCAAACTATGTCTAAGAATTGAAATAACAACCTCAAAAGTATATCCAAAAAGGTAGATGATGAAACACTAAAAAACATAATAACATGTCAAACCCTAACAACAACACTTCCTTCCCCGAATAGGGGCCTAAGACCCAATGGTATACCTTTCATCGTAAAAGAAAAGAAGCATCACTGAGAAGGTAATAACAGGGATCTTTTCCTAGTCACCCTAGGAGACTACTCCTCCTCACCCTCTGATTCGAGGCCTGAGTCCACACCTGTATTCTCTCCCAAGCTTGGTTCCATGGAGTCGGAGCACTCTCCCAACTGCAAATTCTTCTTGGTTCAACTTCCCCTCAGCCTTCCTCTTCCTCGTTTCTTAGGAGACTTACCTGTCTTCTTGATGCCCAGAGCACCTCATCCATCAGCCACAACGAAACCTAACTCCTCCGGTTCAGAGGCAAAGGAGCAAAGGGCAACAAATGGCGTGCACGCTTACCGTCAGGAGTCGTCTCTTCTTCCCTACTCCACCGCACACCGGCTACTTTGGCTGGAGACGGGAACGCCGGAACCTCCCGAATTTGCACAGAGCTCTTCACTTTTGGGAAGAGGGAAGCCAAGGAGGGCGAGTTAGGCACAGTAAGGGCTTGGACCGAGTTAGCCCTAAACACCATTGGTGGAGGCACTGTTGCCCTAGGCGCCTCTGAAACCAGATCACCAACCTCTTCAATCTCTCGGAAACAGGCCTCACCCCCATGATTCAGCATAGAACAAGTGCGGCATCTTCCAACCAATCTCTCGTACCTGTAGATCACCTTAAGAACATCCATCAGTAAAACCCTAATACGGCAATCTAGTCGCATCGGTTGGTTCAGAGGTAAGGTAAGCCAGACTCAGGCAAACCCTCGCTGGAATCCACCGTGGTAAACCTGCAGAACCACTCCAACAGTCTCCGCCACCAACCTCATTGTCGCTGCTATTGAGAGCGCCGCCGGGAGTCCTTCGATCCCAACCGAAATCCACTCAAAATCTAATGGCACATACATGATGTTCGAGAAGCCATCATAGTCATTGAGGATGATCATGGCTGTCTGGTCCTCCTCTCTTCACATGGAGCGAACTGCGCTCCTGAATGCGTTAAAGATAATTACACGGGTGGTGTTCAAACATCCGACGAGATAGAAACGTGGTGCCACGAAACTTAGGACACCGGAGATTACCCAGATCCACCGATTCTTCTTGATTGCTCAGAGAGTGCTTTGCGATGAGGCTCGCCGTTACCAAAGCAGTAGAGGCTGCCGCGGTTTTGAGAGCCATAGAGGTCGTTGCCATAGATGTGGAACTTACCGCTCAGCCGAGAAACCCTAACCCTAAGCGAGAGAGAAAACTCTAGGCTGCGGTATTTTTTTGAGAGAAGTCTTATTTATTCACCAAACTGGTTTAATGTTCATCTCCACCCCCATTGTGATAATATAATAACCAAAAAGTGTTACAAATACACATTGACATCCATTTCAAAAAATAAAAAAAACTACACATGATATAGGTAGAGTTGATCAGCAAAATGATAGCCTTGATCTTCTTCGAACATTTGTTTTAAGTAGTAACTTTAAGATTAATTTCCTTAGGCAGCGGTTCAATTTTGACGTAGGCAGCGGTAGGGTTGATCATTGTGTAATGTTACCTGCCTTTACATATGAATAGATTAACGCCCAGTTTCTCTCAAAAGATTAAATATTACAAACGAAGATAAAAAAAAGATTCATTCTATACATAGTAAAACAAAGCATACAACAATTTAGAGGTCATCTCTACGTTAGGCTTCCCAAACAGCACGTCTTCAGAACTTGTCGAATGAACTGAGCTTTTCGAGGATCAGTTTTTCCTGCTTGGCATCTATTTGATGTGTAGTCAAGAGATCAACGTATGAAAAGGATTGCATCAGTGCATCACCCAAAATACAAATTTTGTGCTGTGTAAATATTAGCATGCAAAATAGATACGCAAGAATAGAACTCAAAAAAGAAAAAAAGAAAAAAAAAGACAAATGGATTAACCCTTGGCTGAAAAAGGATACACTCCATATCAGGGTTCTCAGTGAAATTTGAATGCAGAGCATTTCCGAGACTGTCCACGATGGCTGAGGTAGTCATGGATGATTCAATACATAAAATGGCTGTAATGGCATCTAACCTAGTCACCTCATTTCTGAACATGAGTCTTGCATGTGCTGCAATATTAGAGTAAACATCTTAATGTGACATCGACGTAAGACATATCACTCCAGAAATGGGAGTGTACCTTGTGCTAGGCGTATCAAACTCTCAAGCATACGCACAGTTGTCCTCGCTGAATCACGAAAGAAGAAGATCAATTACATGGATAAAACAATGGTAGATGAATTTACAAAAGAGATATTTTTAGGTCGAACCGGCATTGTCTGTTGCAGATCTTCTTTGGAGTTGATAATAGCTGGAGATAACTATTTCAGCCTCCTTTGTAAGGACTGGTTTGATGTACCCTTTAACATAGTGAATATATCTGCAAAATTTTCCACAATATGTTGGAACTTATGCTCTCACAAACATATATATGTAGAATGTTGATGGAACTCTCTATTGAAATATATCTGTGTCCACCTCCTCTGTTATTGCCTAGAGTAATGAGATCAATTTAGCTCAGAAAATTTTACAACTCTAGAACATGGAGGTTTCATGATCACTAAACTAGGAAAAAGTTTCAATTATCTCTAAGTCCTAAAATGACTGATTGATTGTCTTAATGTAAAATTGTCAACTACATTCTGAGAAGTTGCTACTTGTTACATGTGATTCTCAAATTGCAGCAAGGTAAACAAGAACCGAGAATTTTCCTATAAACAACTCTAACCAATAAAACAGAAAGAAATCAGGGTTAGAATTCTTAACTATCTTTAAGTACAGAAATCATATTACCTACGGAGCATTGGAAACGGCCAGATGTCTGCTAAATTTTCATCATTCTTGCCTTTGTCTGGTTCTCCCTGAAAATGATTCAATTAAAAAGGAACAAAGTGATGATTAGATAAATCCAAAGGGCTGCATAACACTGTACCATATACACAATCGTAAGAGCACAGTACCTCAGAAAGGATGTGAGATGACACAACTCCATCCCATTCAGGATTCTTTGTATCCAATAGTACTAGGACTATATCAAATCGGCTGAGTAAGGGACCCGAGAGTGCCGTATTAACAGACAGAGCTATGAAGCAGGTTTAAAAGATGAAATCAGGCTAAAAACGACTGCTGTCACATATACCAAGTGATTCAAGCCATACAAAGTTTAGCCAAACAACTTCCACAATAAAGTAACCGAGATAAAGGTAGCACATCCAACACACACTATCTTCTGAATGAAAGCATTACATTGATCAGGATCATACTGGCCCTTTGGATTTGTTGCTCCAAAAACAATCGTTTTAGTGCTGAGAGTTGTCACAAGACCAGCCTAGAAGAGAGAGGGAGAGATAGAAAAGATCAACAGTCAGCTGCGCATGTATAATTGAGGATTAAACAAAATTCAACCAATAATAGTATATAGGATATGGATTCTGCAAATGGTCTTGAACAAACAGAAGATGTTTATGAACAAGGACAGAATTGATGGTACCATTTGTACTTTAAACATCTGGAAAGTTAGAAGCACCAAGGGAAATCAAAGTTCAGTAATGCATGTAACATCTATTTTTTAGCAATTTAAAATTAACTGCATCCTACTTTTTCTTACCTCATATGTATTAATTCTCAAATGTATGTTGATAAAAGAAAATGAAATAGGTGCCACTTATATGACAAATGGGAATCATCCGCTTTTACAAGGCTGGAGTTAAGTAATGGCACTATAGATGACGAAGAAGCTCTGATAGACAAAGAGATCATCTGCTTTTACGAGAATCTTTATTCAATTAAAGAGGAAACCAGCCAAAAAGGCAAGATGGCTGGAGAGACCATTTGAAGAAGAAGAAGAAGAAGAAGAAATTAAAAGTGTTTGAGTGTGACAAAGATAAATCTCCGGATCAAGACAGGTTTTGTTTTGCAGCTTTACAAAGAAATTGGGAAGTTGTCAAAAGAGAGGTAGTAGATGTTCTGGCTGAATTTCACACAAATGGAGTGGTGAATAAGGTGACGAATGATACATACATCTGCCTTATACCAAAGAAGGCAAAAAAAGTGGGGGACTACAGACCTATCAGCTTGTTAACAAGCTTGAATATAATTATTGCAGAAGTGTTATCCTGAAGATTGAAAGAGGTTTTAAGTGACACCATTTCTGGTGTTCCAGGTGCTTTCATAAAAGGGAGACAAATATTAGATGCAGTTTTGGTGGCTAATGAAGTGGTTGGGACAAGGAAGAGGAAGCAAGAGGGGCTGGTGGTCAAAATTGAATTTGAGAGAGCATATGATTATGTAGAGTGGAACTTTTCTGGAAAGTAAAGGCTATGGAATCTTGAGTCTGCTGGTAATTCTCTTGTAAATCATTCCATAGCTTCTTAATTAGTGGTGGGTTAGATCCAATCTTTGCTTCAGCAAAGTATATTTGGAACTTAAAGGCCCCTACTAAGGTGAAGATTTTGGGATGGCTTGTGGCACACGGGAAGACGAATACATGTGATGTTCTTCAAAGGAGAAGACCACGATGTTGTTTTTCTCCTCACTGGTTCAATTTGTGCAAAGCTCAAGGGGAAGTGTTGATCATGTCTTTGTGCACTGTGAAGTGACTAATTTCTTATCAAGGTTATTTAGGGAGGCAAGAGTGGACTGGACGACTCTATTAGAGAGTGAATTGCGAAAAGAAATTCCTCCAGCTTTTGGTAAAGGGAAAAAGGCCAGAATCCTTTGGGGTTGCAGGGCACTAGGTGTAGTTTGGGTGGTGTGGATGGAAAGAAATAAAGATTATTTGAAACTTGTGGCGGGCTAAACACGGAAAACCTGTGGGAGTTTGGGCATCTTTATGGGCTTCTGGTTCTAAGGTTTTCAGGGATTATAATCTTTCTTCCATTATTCTTAAATGGCAAGCAGTTGTAGTATAAGCACCAAAGCTCTAAGCTTTGAGTTTTTTTAACAGATGGGCTGCTAAGCCTCTATCCCTAGCTGCCCTCG